>NW_013953191.1:42450-59072 GCF_001266775.1 Austrofundulus limnaeus
ATTCCCAGGTACTTGTAGCTGTGCTCTACTCTATGTCTGCTATTGTCCTGATGCATCTCAGTAATCCAGGTAAAAAATCATAGGAAAAAAAATTGTATAGGTCCTCTGGACCTATACGTTTCATTAAAGAAGAACCCGTCCAGAGGACCTATACAATTTTTTTTCTCTATGTCTGCTATTGTTCCCTCTGGGAGTGAGACCCCTTCTGTGCGGATGACCTTCCCTCTCTTTGTAACCATCCGACCACACTTCTCTAGTCCGAATGACATCCCAATGTCAGTGCTGTAGATCCTGGTGGTGTGGATCAGTGAGTCAATGTCTTGCTCAGTCTTGGCYTACAGCTTGATGTCATCCATGTAGAGGAGGTGACTGATTGTGGCCCCATTCTTGAGTCGGTATCCGTAGCCAGTCTTGTTGATGATTTGGCTGAGGGGGTTCAGGCCTATGCAGAACAGCAGTGGGGACCTTTAGTCATCAACATTTCTTTTTTATTTTTTTTACAAAAAAAAGATTACAAAAAAGATTACAAAACAAAACTGGAAAGATGTGTACGTTGAATATGTAAACAAAGCATATATGTTTTCATGAATATTTTAGGAGCATTGTATGAAAAGAATTGTGTGAAAAATAAATAAAAAAGAAATGTTGATGACTAAAGGTTTGAGAAATGCTTGTAAAAAGATTACTTGTATTCATGCTTCCTGAAATAAAGAGCAAAGGAATCAGAAGAGAAATACAGGAAATATAAAAAACAACATGGTATGGATTATAATYAGGAATATTACAGTGGTTTATTAGAGTGCATTAGAGATCAGCACATTCATAAAAGACCATTCAAAATAAATTGTAGACTTGCGACTTCTGGGGTTTGCTTTACTTCATTCTGGATGCTTCCCCAACAGCTGCATCTGATAATTATGAAGTCACAAGTTATAAATGGTTTAAGGAAACATGTAATAAATGGCAATATAGTGGAGCAAACAAACAAATTGGTGCAGGGAGTGCTGATTGAGTCTTCTTGGCTAGTGCTAGTGGCCTCTTGAATGAGATGACGTTTTTCGATAAGTCACACCACCATAAAATAGCTAGCACACAACAATGACAGTAAAATACTATGGAAAGCAACTACAACCAGCTTAAAATTATGTTATTAAAGTAAAAGTCAAACTAAGTTTTAGACTAAGATCTTCTTTCTATGCTGAAAAATGGCAAGAAGTATGTCTGATTTGGTCAAGTCTTGCAAATAGGATTACGTATAATAATTTCACACAATACTGCACAAACTTTCTTGATATGTTAGTCTTTTGAATATGTGTTGGGGATTACTCTCAGCTACTGTCACACCAAGAATTCTTACAGCCATTTGTTGAGGATAATAAGCTGGGGTGGCCAGCTTGAATCGAGTGAACTCTAAAAGTTTATCAGTTGTAGTTGTACAACCAGTGACTCTGAAGAAATTTATAGTTATTATAGCTTTGTTTATGATATTTCAAACAACACCAGAGTTTTAGGGTTTACTTATTTTATAATACTTTTATAATGTTTGTTATATTATGTGTAGATACATGTCCGAATCATTAAAACAACACATATACATATGTACTTACATAAGAGTGAAGTTTGTTTGTCTGAATGCCTGGGGTTCAGCCGTAGGCCACCAGAGGGCGAACTCAGGCATTGAAAATGCTGGAAGATACTGGAATGTATTTAACAAGTGACTTCCTGTTTCTGAGTCAGTGTGGTTTCGCTTGTCATTCTGATGGCAATAAACCTCACTCCGGAATTCTGGTGTTGTATGGCATTTATTTCTTACAGATCATTTTATTTAACATGTGTGGGTTAATCTGACCATCAGTTGATAATTGAACACGTATTTCTAACAGTTTGGTGACCCCGACTTGCGGCTGCCGGTCAGCTCAATGAGGGCGAGGCTGTGATGGCGCTCCGTCTAGGTAGGCCTCTCGTGATTAACGCCAAATCGTTGCACGCACGGACGCAGGTGAGCAAAATAGTTTTGCTTTCCAGATTGATAATAAAACGGGACTGTGTGGCGATCGGGGTTACTCCGTTGTGGTCTGTGTGTTGGGGCGTTGAAACAGACTCGCTAATTGTTAGCTTCTGTGTTAGCATTGCTATGCTGAGGGAGATTCCAGAATAGCAATGCTAGCTTGTTAGCTTTGCGGGCGTAGACAAAACAAATGCTCTTAGCTAAAACGGACGGTAAAAAACGGCTTTTGAACAGTTTAACATATCGATCTGCTGTGATTTAATGTCATACAATAATCTATTTGTTTAGAGTACTCGTCTGAGGCCGTTTTAAGTGCATTTCCGAAATCCTCCAGGTGGGCTTTCTGTCAAAGCCACTCAGTGGAAGGTGGGTAAACCTCCAGGTGAGCTAATCTTTAAGTAGCCACGCTGTGGTAGGTGTTGGACTAAGTAATTAGGTGGTGGGTCTGAGTGAGTAAATTGTGCGTCACCATAAGGAAAAATCCAGTAATTATTAGTCCATGATTACCTGGTGGGGGGCTACGCATGGTAGTAATAAAAAATAAATAAATAAAAAAATTGTAGTTAAATCCTTTCCAGAGGTGGGTTGTGCATGCGTTTTAGGAAAAATCCAGGAATCAAACTCTGTCTTTCCTCTTGTTTCCTGTCTGTGGGAAAATGTGTAGGCTGGTTTGCCATTGAGCAGGTGTTTATTCACATGGCTGTGTCAGGTATTGATTTTAGAGTAAAAAGTACTCTTCAGTTAAGAAGTCTGAAAAAAAAGTGACCACTAGTTGAACTGTGAGACATCTGTGGTTGTGTGTACATATGTTGAGGTTGTTTTTTGTTAGTTTAGTGTAACCAGGCTAGAAATTGTTCAACAGTAGAAGTTTTGAGGTATACTGCTTATAGAGTTGTCTGTCAGGTGTGCCAGTAGGGTCAGTGAACAAGAGTTCCAGAGCTGGGGTCACATACTGTATTTACGTTAATAAAATGTCTGATAAAGTTATAGATGAACTGAATAACTTTCAAGAAGGCTCCTTGGGTGTGATCTTGTACCGTACTTTTCAGGTTTACCTTGAAGATGTGGAGTCTAGAGGCATGAGAGCCGAACAGGGCGTTTTTGTTGATATGTGCAGGGTGTTATTGTGTGAGGGGTACATTTCACGGTTGGATCGGGAAGCGCCTGCAGAGTCTGATGTGTACAGTATGGTTTGTAAACTACAGTAGACGTGGAGGCAGTCAATTACAACAGATGAAACAAAATCATGTTCTGTTTGTGACTTGTGGTTTGCTCATGTGATCAACTTTAATGAGAAACAGATGAAGGACAGATAGGCTGAAATATAAGAGATGGGTTCTTTGGAGACACAGTTACCTACAGCTAAGCTTAATTATTTAAGAGACAACGTCAACCAAGTAAAAGAAAACAGTACAGTTCAGATGCTTCAAACAGGGCCGCAAAAAGAGGTGTTGGTGCAGGGAGCAGGGGGGCCAAACAATAATGACCCTCAACATTATCAGCATCGTCAATATTTGCCTGTCATAAGGAGGGGCACAGAATTGGGTTTTAGAAGTGTTGTTAACAAAAAGAGTTGCAAGGCGGACATGTGTTTTGTGTTGGCTGTTGAGTATTTGTACTACAATATTATCTGCCACAAACAAAACAAACAAAACATATTAGTCACTAGAAATATGGATGAAATAAGTTTAATTTGGTTGTTGCAAATAAAGCTAAGATACGGGAGAAAATAAATACAAATAAACAGCAGTAAGTAGATAAATAAGTAATTATTGAAATTGGGAGGTACTAACTTTTCCTGTGATTTCTGACATTTTTGTGTTGAGTAGGTAATTCACTGCTGAAAAGACCTGTCTGTGGAGAAAAAAAGCAACGATGGTGAAGCAGGAGAAACACTGCATTACAATAGGGATCTTACATGGGATAAGGTAAAGTAATTTTAGAGGACAAAAGGTAAAAGGGGCAGGTTCACCTGACAATCCCATTAACACAAGACAGGTAGATGTGTACAAATTTGCATTAATGACTAGATTAGGATGGTGCTTGTTACAAACAGATTATGGATAAATGCATTGTTCAAAATGGTATGTCCAAATAAACAGGATAGTGGATGATAGAAAAATGTAAAACACAGGTGTTAGCAATTTAGTTGTAAGACAGTAAAATAAGGTAAATAAAATAAAATAGATTAAAATAGAATAATAGGAGAGATTCATAAAAGGGAATAAAAAGGACTTAGTTTTAAAGATTGAACAAATGTTTAAAACATTTATTTTCATGAATGATAGGTATAAATAATTTACAGGAGTAAAGTTTTGTCTACTAAGTTTTGTCTAATAATGCAATGTGACCTGATCTGTGCAAGGGGGCATCATACCACTGAGTCACTTACTTGATAAAGATAGTGATCCTTCATTACCGGAAAATTAGCATAGGGGGGTTGATGTAGGGACCTGGCATTAGATATTTTTGATGTCATAAATCTCATTTTTAGTATGTGGTGGTAGTGGTTCCCTTTGAATTATGGATGAGTGGTGAAAACATGCACAGTGAATTCAGTGAGCTGGTTTTCTAAGGAAGATCATATAAGACAAAAAGACAGAAGCAAAGTGGACTGAGCTGCAAAACACTTCTCTTGTGGACATGTTGTGACACACAGATGGAGTAAAGACACTGAGTTGGAACCATCGTTCAAGCCAGATGATGGTACAGCTACAACTTGGACATTAAAGACAATGTGCCAAATGAAAACCTGAAAACTGTGAACTNTTTCCTTATTTTATAATACTTTTATAATGTTTGTTATATTATGTGTTAATTAAATTAGGTAGATACATGTCCGAATCAATAAGAACACATAATTGAGCCGTTTTTAAACCATTAGATTAAGGTTGTTTTCTGAATGCCGGTGATTCAGCCATAGGTCAGCAGGGGGCAAACTCATGCATTGAAGATTCTGTAAATATACTGGTCCATTTCCTGTTTATCTTTCAGTGTGTGGTTTTGACTTGCCAGCCAGTGGCAAAATAAAGCCCCACTCTAGAATTCTGGTGTTGTATAACATTTATTTCTTATCACAGTTCATTTTATTTAACATTTGTGTTTCCATCTGACTTCAGCCGATATTAAACACGTATTTTCTTACAGTTTGGTAACCCCGACGTTCGGCTGCAGGTCAGTTCATTGCTACGCTGTGTTGACACCGCTTCTTCGGTACGGGCCTGTCGTGGAAACCGCTGCACCGCTGGACGTAGGTGAGCAAAATACTTTTTGCTTTCCAGATTGATAATAAAACGGGACTGTGTGGCGATCAGGGTTATTCCGTTGTGGCGGTCTGTGTGTTGGGGCGTTGAAACAGACTTGCTAATTGTTAGCTTCTGTGTTAGCATTACTATGCTGAGAGAGATTCCAGAATAGCAATGATAGCTTGTTAGCTTTGCGGGCATAGACAAAACAAACGCTCTTAGCTAAAACGGATGGTAAAAAATGGGTTTTGAACGGTTTAACATATCGATCTGCTGTGATTTAATGTCATACAATAAATATATTTGTTTAGAGTACTCGTCTGAAGCCGTTTTAAGCGCATTTCCAAAAATCCTCCAGGTGGACTTTCTGTCAAAGCCACTCTGGTGGGTGAACTTCCAGGTGAGCTAATCTTTAAGTAGCCACGCTGTGGGAGGTTGAGGACTAATTAATTAGGTGGTGGGTCTGAGTGAGCAAATTATGCGTCACCATAAGGAAAAATCCAGTAATTATTAGTCCCATGATTACCTGGTGTGGGGCTATGCATGGTAGGAATAAAAAAATTAAAAAAATAATAAATAGTAGTTAAATCCTTTCCAGAGGTGGTTTGTGCATGCATTTTAGGAAAAATCCAGGAATCAAACTCTGTCTTTCCTCTTGTTTCCTGTCTGTGGGAAAATGTGTAGGCTGGTTTGCCATTGAGCAGGTGTTTATTCACATGGCTGTATCAGGTATTGATTTTAGAGTAAAAGTACTCTTCAGTTAAGAAGTCTGAAAAAAAAGTGACTACTAGTTGAACTGTGAGACATATGTGGTTGTGTGTACATATTTTGAGGTTGTTTTTTGTTAGTTTAGGGTAACCAGGCTAGAAATTGTTCAACAGTAGAAGTGTTGAGGTAAACTGCGAATAGAGTTGTCTGTCAGGTGTGCCAACTGCTGGGCAGTGAACAAGAGTTCCAGAGCGGTGGTTACATATATACATTAATAAAATGTCTGATAAAGTCATAGATGAACTGAATAAATTTCAAAAAGGTTCCTTGGGTGTGATCTTGTACCGTACTTTTCAGATTTACCTTGAAGATGTGGAGTCTAAAAACGTGAGAGCCGAACAGGACGTTTTTGTTGATACAGTATGTACAAAGTGTTATTGTGTGAGGGGTACATTTCACAGTTAGATCAAGACGCGCCTACAGAGTCTGACGTGTATAATATAGTTTGTAAACTAGAGCAAATGTGGAAGCAGTCAATTACAAAAGATGAAACAAAATCAATCCTGCAGAATGAGATATCTAATGAAAAAGAAAGGGTTTACAGATACTGGAGACGTATGTTTAGAATTATGAAAGATGTTCTGACCTCGAGCAGGGAGAGTGAAAACAAGACCTTGACATCTGACAACGCTTACACAGACGCTAAGACTACACAGTGTGACGAAGCTAACGAGAGAAGCTCTCATAAACTAGCCAGTGAGACAAAACAAAATCAGGTGACAAAGGATGTGACTGAGACTGAGCAGAAAACAGACATGGCTGACAGTATAAGTCCATATGAAGAAGTAGTTAAAATGTTAGCAAACGCTAAGGAGCTAATGCTTGTTTATGACTTGTGGTTTGCTCATGTGATCAACTTTAATGAGAAACAGCTGAAGGACAGAGAGGCTGAAACACAAGAGATGAGTTCCTTGGAGACACAGTTAACTACAGTACAGCTAAGCTTAGTTATTTAAGAGACAACATCAAATAGGTGAAAGAAAAAGTACAGTTCAAATGTCTCAATTAGTGGACATTGCTCAAATAGGTCTACAAAAAGATGTGTTGATGCAGGGAGAAGGGGGGCCAAACAATAATCACCCTCAACATTGTCAGCAGCCATTCACAGGGAGGGGCACAGAACTGGCTAGTAGAATTAATGTTTACAATAAGGGATGCATGACGAACACGTGTTTTGTGTGTTGGCTGTTGAGTTTTTGTACTACAATATTGTCAGCGACAAACAAAACAAACAAAACATATTAGTCACTAGAAATATGGGTGAAATAAGTTTAATTTGGCTGTTGCAAATAAAGCTAAGATACGGGAGAAAATAAATAAAAATAAAAACCAGTAAATACATAAGTAATTATTGAAGTTGGGATGCACTAACTTTTCCTGTGATTTCTGACATTTTTGTGTTAAGTAGGTAATTCACTGCTGAAAAGGCCTGTCTGTGGAGAAAAAAGCAACGATGGTGAAGCAGGAGAAAATCTGCATTATTTAAGTGTCTTACGTGGGATAAGGTAAAATAATTTCAGAAAACAAAAGATAAAAGGAGCAGGTTCACCTGACAATCCCATTCACACAAGACAGGTAGATGTGTACAAATTTGCATTAATGACTAGATTAGGATGGTGCTTGTTACAAACAGATTATGGATAAATGCGTTGTTCGAAATGGTATGTACAAATAAACAGGATAGTGGATGATAGAAAAATGTAAAACAGGTGTTAGCAATTTAGTTGTAAGACAGTAAAATAAGGTAAATAAAATAACATAGAGTAAAATAGACTAATAAAATAGATACATAAAAGGGTATAAAAATGATTNAAAACCTAAAATTATTATGAATTGGATTTTGACTGAATATTAGTGATGATAATATTTAGAGATATTTGAATAGATATCACATTACCAAGATAAAAACATGAAAATGTTTAACTTTAGGAACTTAGCTTTAAAATTAGATTGTCTGGGGTTAAAAGCAGGGGACTTAGATTATTTAAAGTACTGTTTGGTTTAAGTTGTAAAATTCTAAGATCTTAAGAAACGCCATATATACAAATTTGTTTAATGTGTGATAATACTGATGAGTTTATTCTGTGAGGATAATAAAGACTAAGAGAAAGTCATTGAAAAATGACATAATTATTTAGGTGTATTGATTCATCCTACTTAAAAACCCATGTATAAATATACAGAGATAACAGTGTTTGAGTCAACAAGAATAAGGTGACACGTCAAATAAAAGTATGGGAGTAAAAGTTATAAGCGGGACATTAATAAAATAAGGTGAGAAAACTTAGACTATACAAACAGTCAAAAACATTTATAAACCAATAGATCTTAATTTTAGTTTTATATAAGGTGAGGTTAGAGGAAAATCTAAAATGTGTGGTATTGTGACTACATCAGAGTCTTGGAAGTTTTATAACATAAAAAATGGAAGACAGAGTTGATGATTACTGATAAACAGGTTTTGTAAGAGCAAAGGTAGAAAAATAGCAAACTGAGCATTACTGATAGGTTAGAGAGAGACCATTTGGGTTTTAACTTCATTGAGCTTTAAAAGAGGTACAGAGCTAAATTTATTAGTTATGGTAGATTAGTGTTTGTAGCCTAGTGAAAAAAAATAGACATATTATTTGAATAAACATATGAAAAGTTACCAATTAGAGAGTTAATACTTAAAATGTCAACTCAGACACAAAATAAAATTAAGCCCTTAGATTTGTTATTAGGCATGGTGGATCTGCAGGGTGCAGCTAAAATGTTTCTACACCACTGGTTGTTACTGGTATGACAGGTTTAGCAGCAGGTTCTCTTAAGGTGCCAGCATCTGAAGCAGGTTTGACCAGGTGATGTGAGGGACTGGTCTGTTTAAAGGATTATAATTTGGTGGGGATTTAATACTTCTAAAATCAATATGAAATAGAGTCGGACTTAAACAAATAGCTGCGGTTAGATAACCAGCTGGTTCTTTGATAGTTGGAGCAGAAAACTATTAACTCCTGCACCAGTAATCATGTGTAGAACTCTGTTAGTATTACTGATACATGTTAAAAGGGAGCAGTTAAATTTATAATAGGTTGGAGGTTAACATAAAAGACTATTAAACTGCTAAGCTTGTAAGTATCTGGAAACTATTTTAATTCACATACGACTCTTTGGAGGACAAAAACAAACAAATGTACGAGCATTCTGTAATATCAAGATCTCACTAATATTTCTAAAAGTAAACTTGTTTTTGAAGGGGGCCTTCTAGTGTCAGTATGTCAATCATGGGAGGTCAAAAGTTTGAGGTATTAAAAACTATTTGAATTGTGAATTTGAAAAGCTGCAGTTGGTCAAACAGCGGATTGCAAATTAGCTTCATCAATTAGTATAGAATTAAAACAAGGTAACTTATGAAAATAAATCTTACTTTCTCCAAGGTGGACTTTTGCTGATCGAAGTAATCTATGTTAAGCATGACTTATAGTTTCTTTGAGGAAACATTTTCTAGTGGCAGTACATGGTTAATGAAGGACTTAATTTGTGGGGTGAAATTGGATTACAAAACTCTAACTGCAAAACTTTCTTAAGTATTTGAACTATACATGGTTTTAAATATACATGGCTTTTAAATATGATTTTACAGCAACAGAATAGTTAGTGAGTGAACATTGGAGTAAACAGCCAGAGAGTAATTAAAATTAAATTAAATAAAGCAATTAAAATTTTACCTGAGTTAAATATGTTCTGAGGACTACAGGTTCTTCTCAGCAGTGAAGGAGTTAAACATGGATAGTACTCGTGAAAATATTAATTTAATGGCTAAATGACTGAGGAAATTGTGGACTCTAATTGCATGGGGTGATGAGGAGATATATTTGAATATAGTGTATTAGCAAGGTTAAAAAAGTATTCTGGTTAATAAAAGATATAGTCAAAATAGCTTGATAAGATAAAATAAATTCTACGATACGGGGTTTGAGCTGAAGGGGGTAACATAAGAAAACAATAAATAAAATAAAACATATTAATAAAACCACTTCCTACCAATTATCACAAAAGATGAGATTTTTCTTTTGGAATGGTTGTTCTGAGGGATAACTGTATAAGTAATTGAAAGGTCAACTGGAGTTGCAGCATTAGGATGTGAAATACGTATGAAGAAGTTGTCAGTGTTTTGCAGCGTGTCTGCTGAGAACAGAACTCCCGTGTTTATTGTGATTTGGACCAAGGTTGTGAGCTGATGCCTGAATGTCTATTAAGTCTGCTGATGAATTGTTGTAACTGAATAGTTGATTGTTAGATTAGGCTTTGTGTTTTGTGATGTCTGATTATTTCGGTCTGTGGGGTTGAAGCTGACTATGAGTTGATGCATGTGTGTTATCATGTGTTCTTTCTCTTAGCCTAAACAAAACGGAGTGAAGTGCTGAAGTATGAAGTACAAGGTGACACATCCAAGGGTGTAATCATGAAGGGATGTACATTTGAACCTGATTGGAGTCAGAGTTCAGAAAATAGAGCTTTAATGAAGAAAATTAGCTGAATTATGTTTGTTTTTCGTAAAATTTGGAGTCAGAGGTCTGAAAATGAAGTTTTGAAGCAGAACTTTAGTTGAATCATGTGTATTTCTATGTTTATAAACATTTTGGTTTGGAGTCGTTTGGGTAGTTTGTAAAGTGAAAACAGGCCCTTAACAGGATGGGGTGAAATTCATATTTGTGTGTGAATATGTTATTAGTGTATGTGGATGTTTTCTTTATTAGTGTATGGAACCCATAATGGTTGAATGGACGAATGAACACTAATAACCAGATAATGACATTAATATTTCAAAATAAATTAGATGGCGAGTAAATGGATTTGCTGCAGCACAAATTCATAAAACCGAAACGACTGAAAAAAGTTTAATAAACATTTTATCAAGGTGTACAGGGGGAATAATTGATGGGATTAAAAGGGGTATCGTTGTTTTAAATGTCTTCATAATAAATGATAACTTTTTGTTTTACAGGAAATAAGTGTGATGTGGACCAATTAGTGGAACTCACCTGTACAAATAAGGGGGAGGAAAATGTGTAACTGAATAAGGGGGAAATGGAGACGTCACATCTCCCAGAATAGACCTGGAACAATGAAGGTTTTTAAGATGTATTGAAGAAAAGTAACAAATTTTTAAAGGCTTAAAAGATCAATTAAAATGTCATACAGCAGGTCATTTCACAACATATCATTTAAATCCCAGTGAAAGAGGTGGTGATTCTGTGCCATCGTTGCTCTGTGAATATATCATTCAGAGCAAAGTTTTTACAGGTCATGACAAGCCTCGTTTGGGTGAAACTGATAGGACAAGGACTTTGCATGAAAGAAAAAAAAACTGCTTCCAGTGTGAAAAATGTATGATAATGTTTAACTGTATCATTTTGATTGTAATCAAAACATAACAAATCCCACAGGTCTCAAGCTTGGAGCAATAAAATTTTGACTTACAGGTGGAAATTTACAAGGTTTCACTGAGGTGGTGAAAACTAATATTTAATTTTCAGGACAATACAGCAGATGATGTTGTCAATCTGATGTGAATAACTGTAATGTGAATTACTGTCTGCGCATGCGTAACCATTCTCTTTCAGGATTTATGATTTAATTTGGTGATGCTTAGAAGGGGTTCAATAATTGTTGGATGTTAAGTTATAGTTTATATTTGTTATTAAAAGACAGTTACACGTGTTAGGCCTGAAGGTGGCAGTAGGGAGATACATTGTGGTCAATTGAAATGATAATGTGCGGCTGTTGAATTATGTTATTGGTGTGATCATTATAGGATGGTTAGATGAACGTTTGGGGGGTGTCACATTGAAATGGTAGATTCTTTGGCTAATTTATACCACTAAAGGGGTATGTGGAGATGGTCTAGCAGTTTTTTCTAAATGGCTGGTAAATATGGTGAGTATGGAATTATAAAATAGCTTAAGTCTATGCTGTTGGCTCGGTAGTAGTCGATTTACAATTATGGTGGTTGAACAAGGGGGAGTTTGTTCATTTTTTGGTTCATCTTGGTGTATTTATTTATTCCTGGAAATACTGACACTGCTGGGTCAGTAACAGAGGCTGTTAAAAGCCTTAGGAAATTGTCTGTGAAGATGGTTTATTAATGTTTTCGGAGGTTGGAATAAGGTGATGTCAACTGTGGTAATGCAATTAGTCATGGTGGTGGTAAAACTGGGTTTTTGTTGTTTTTGTGGCAGTGTTTAGTAAGTTTTGCTACTATTTTTCATAAATTGAAAAACGTGTAATACACAAAGCTGTAAATCATACTTTACTCACTTATGGTTTCCTGGAGTTGCTCAAGTTTCTCATTCTTCTCTCTCAATTTTGTCACCTCCTTTATACATTTTCTGCATGGTCTCCAAACCCCGGTCTTCACAGGATTCTGAACTCTCAGATGGTTCATCATCATAATCTGGGGCTGACTTACGATCTAAAATGAAAGTGCCTCCAGTTGAGCATGAGGTAGACACAAACTGAGTATACTGCTTACAGAGGAAACTTTCCTTGGCTGTCTGGCCAACAGGAGTCTCTTGATTCCAACTTTGATCCAGAGAAACCAAAACAGGTGATGACTGGTGGAAAGGAGATGTGTTGCCTTGTTGGGTATCAGACAAATCCTGAGGGAGTACATTCGTGAGAACAGAAGCCTGGTTAAGAACAGTGGGATGTTGGATACCAGAGCTGTACACGGGCTTACAACAGCTCGATTTACATTCTGAACAATATAGAGTACAACAAACCAGCTATCCCGAGAAAAACGCGTTATTAGTCGAATACCGGGAGCCTGTGGGGACTTCATTTTCGATTAAAACAAAAACACCTGGATTAAAAACTTCACAGGGAAACTTAGATCCCAGACATGTTGTCGAAGATATCAAAATGATAAATAAGTCGGGGGCTGTTCGGCTTCTCATTCGGAGATGTTCTTTAACATCCAGAGCTCCATGATAATGTGGTATTAATTTTTATATACACTGCCGAGATAAAACTGCCTACCTCCAGTGAAAGAACGGGTTAAAAAGAGAATTATAAACGGAGAAAAAGCTAGCTGTTGGCTATGAATAGATGAGTATTTTTGCCGAGCGCACGAAAATACCACTATTCCACAAGATTTTCCAGGAGGAGCCTCATGCCGTCAGCGGATGTCGCACAGATCTTTGCGTGATCACGTCACACGTACATGAAGCGCCATTTTCTTTGTGTTTTGACTAAACATCACATTTTTGCACATAAGTTTTAATTATAATCAGTGTTGTATAAAGTACCTGAAAGCGATACTTGAGTAAAAGTACAAGTATCGTATAATAAGAATACTTTGGTAAAAGTTAAAGTCTTCTCTAAAAATATTACTTGAGTAAAAGTCTTAAAGTCTCTGATATCTTTGTACTTACAGTTGTGGTCAAAAGCTTACATACACTTGTAAAAAAACATAATGTTATGGCTGTCTTGAGTTTTCAATAAGTTCTACAACTCTTATTTTTCTGTGATAGAGTGATCGGAACACATACATGNGAGGTACAGAGCAAAATTTATTAGTAATAGTAGATTAGTTTTTGTAGCATATTGAAAAAAGTATGACATATTGTTTAAATAAACATATGAAGAGTTTACCAATTAGAGAGTTAATATTTAAAACGTCAACTCAGACACAAAATAAAATTAAGCCCTTAGAATTGTTATTAGGCATGGTGGGTCTGCAGGGTGCAGCTAAAATGTTTCTACACCACTGGTTGTTACTGGTATGACAGGTTTAGCAGCAAGTTCTCTTAAGGTGCCAGCATCTTAAGCAGGTTTGACCAGGTGTTGTGAGGGACTGGTCTGTTTAAAGGATTATAATTTGGTGGGGATTTAATACTTCTAAAATCAATATGAAATAGAGTCGGACTTAAACAAATAGCTGCGGTTAGATAACCAGCTGATTCTTGGACAGTTGGAGCAGAAAACACTCCTGCACCAGTAATTTTGTGTAGAACTATGTTAGTATTGTTGATACATTTTAAAAGGGATTAGTTAACTTTATAATGGGTTGGAGGTTAACATAAAAAGACAATTAATCTATTAAGCTAGTGTATCTGGGAACTACTGTATTTCACATACGATTATTTTGAGGGAAAAAAAAGAAACAAATGTATGAGCTTTCTGTTATGTCAACATCTCACTAATATTTCTAAAAGTAAACTTGTTTTTTAAAGGGAGGCCTTGAAGTGTCAGTATAGAATCATGAGAGGTAAAAAGTTTGAGGTGTTAAAAACTATTTGAATTTTATAAATTGTAGTTTGTCAAACAGAGGATCGCAAATTAGCTTCATCAATTAGTATAGAATTAAAACAGGTATATTATGTAAATAAATCTTACTTTCTCCATGGTGGACTTTTGCTGATCGAAGTAATCTATGTTAAGCATGACATAGTTTCTTTGAGGAAATATTTTCTAGTGGCAGTACATGGTTAATGAAGGACTTAATTTGTGGGATGAAATTGGATTACAAAACTCTAACTGCAAAACTCTCTTAAGGTTTTAAATATACATGCGTTTTAAATATGATTTTACAGCAACAGAATAGTTAGTGAGTGAACCTTGGAGTAAACAGCCAGAGAGTAATTAAAATTAAATTAAATAAAGCAATTAAAATTTTACCTGAGTTAAGTTGATTTGATGAGGTAATGATGTTCACATTAAATATGTTTTGAGGACGACAGGTTCTTCTCAACAATGAAGGAGTTAAACATGGATAGTACACAGGAAAATATTAATTTAAGAACTACCAGAATGAGGAAATTGTGGACTCTGATTAGAAGTACCAGTTGAGAGATATGGTTGAATATAGTGTAATAGCAACGTTAGAAAAGTTCTGGGTAATTAGATTAAATTTGAAATGGCTGGATATGAGAAAATAAATTCTATGAGACTATTTGAGATGAAGGGGGTGACGTAGGGAAACAAATAAAATGAAACATATTGATAGAACAATTTCTTGCAAATTATCATACAAGATAAGGGTTTCTTTTAGAAAGGTTATTCTGAGGAGTAAGTGTATGAATATTGTTTATTTAGATTTGGACCGAGTCAGTGTGCTGGATGGTCAATATTGGTTAAGTTTGGTGAAGAAGTTGTCAGGATTTTGCAGAGTGTCTGCTCGGAGCAGAACTCCCCTGGTTATTGTGATTTGGACCAAGGTTGTGAACTGATGCCTGGATGTCTATTAAGTCTGCTGATGAATTGTTGTAACTGAATAGTTGATTTTTATCATGTGTTCTTTCTCTTAGCCTAAACAAAACAGAGTGAAGTGCTGAAGTATGAAGTACAAGGTGACATCCAAGGGTGTAATCATGAAGGGATGTACATTTGAACCTGATTGGAGTCAGAGGTCAGAAAATAGAGCTTAAAAGAAGAAAATTAGCTGAATTATGTTTGTTTTTCGTAAAATTTGGAGTCAGAGGTTTGAAAATGAAGTTTTGAAGAAGAACTTTAGTTGAATCGTGTGTATTTCTATGTTTATAAACATTTTGATTTGGATTTGTTTGGGTAGTTTGTACAGTGAAAACAGGGCCTTAACAGGATGGGGTGTAATTCATATTTGTGTGTGAATATGTTATCTGTATATGTGGATGTTTTCGTTATTAGTGTATGGAACCCATAATGGTTGAATGGACGAATGAACACTAATACCCAGATAATGACATTAATATTTCAAAATAAATTTGATGGCGAGTAATTGGATTTGCTTCAGCACAAATTCATAAAACCGAAACGACAGAAAAAGTTTAATAAACATTTTATCAAGGTGTACAGGGGGAATAATTGATGGGATTAAAAGTGGTATTGTTGTTTTAAATGTCTTCATAATAAATGATAACTTCTTGTTTTACAGGAAATAAGTGTGATGTGGACCAAGCGGTGAAACTCGCCTTTACAAATAAGGGGGAGGAGAATGTGTAACTGAAATGAGGGGGAAATGGAGACGTCACATCTACCAGAATACATCTGGAAATTTGAAGGTTTTTAAGATGTGTTGAAGAAACATAACAAATTTTTTAAAGGCTTAAAAGATAAATTAAAATGTCATACAGCAGGTAGAGATATCATTTAAATGCCAGTAAAAGAGGTGGTGATTCTGTGCCATCGTTGCTCTGTGAATATATCATTGAGAGAAAGGTTTTTACAGGTCATGACAAGCCTTGTTTGTGTGAAACTGATGGGACAAAGACTTTGCATGAAAGAAAATAACTGCTTCCAGTTTGTATGATAATTTTTAACTGTATCATTTTGATTGTATCAAAACAAAAAAAATCCCACAGGTCTCAACCTTGGAGTAATAAAATTTTGACTTACAGGTGGAAATTTACAAGGTTTCACTGATGTGGTGAAAACTAATATTTAATTTTCAGGTCAATACAGCAGATGATGTTGTCAATCTGATGTGAATAACTAAAATGTGAATTACTGTCTGCGCATGCGTAACCATTTCCCTTTTCAGGATTTATGATTTAATTTGGTGATGATTAGAAGGGGTTCAATAATTGTTGGATGTTAAGTTATACACTCACCGGCCACTTTATTAGGTACACCTGTCCAAC
>NW_013953191.1:59082-61250 GCF_001266775.1 Austrofundulus limnaeus
GCCATAGATTGAACAAAACAGATTTTTAAAGTATAATTTCTCCGCTTGTCTTCTGAAGATGCTCAGTGTTGAAGGATCAGTGGATCTGTGTTCGACTACTCCACCTAGGCTGCATTTTTGAGCACAGATCCACTGAGAAACTTGCTGTTTCAGCAACATTTAATTTAAAAACAAATGTTCATAATTAATTTCTATAAATTACAAGTTAAGAAGGGCATGGAAATTTATCTTTATTTGTATTGAAAAAAATATTCAACCGTGACACTTTAGTATCAAACCGAATCATGAATTTTTAGTATTGCACCCCTACTAAATAGTAGGAATGTTGCACAAACATTTTAGCTAGAAATATCAAATAATGCATTTTCGTCTTATTTTTTCACAGAACTGACTGATCAAGAACCACAAARTGATACCACACATCAAGGACCCTCTGCCATTCCTGAAGATGATGAGGATAACATCTTTGCTAACCCTGAAGGCTCTTYAGTTATGGAGTTGCTGAACCTGCCTCAGCATGATGAACACCCAACAGYATCACACAGCCTTGACGTTTCATCAGACATAAAACAGACAAGTACTCCTGATCATCTGTCAGAAGATGAAGTCTTTTTTGATGATTTCACAGATGAGGACAGCGCAATGTTCAATGTACAGGAGGATATGGGATTAAGCTCTTGCACAGACACTACAGATGGACCACTTTACACTGATGCGCCGATTTCTGTTGCAGAAAGCCTTGTACTTATAATGACATTTGCAAACAGACACAARTTGACAGGGAAAGCACTTAATGACTTGATCACACTTATTAGCTTACACTGTCCAAATGACATCCAAACAGAATGTCTTCAAAATCTACAAAAATTTAAACAATTTTTCGACAACTCCTCATCTTCAAATGTAATTTTGCACAAATATTGCAGTGTGTGTTTATTATCAGTTGAAAGCACTGACACAAAATGTAAATCTTGTGAAGCAGATTTGTCAGTGGAAGGCTCTACATCATATTTTATTGAAGTTTCCATTGAAGCACAGCTTAAATCGCTGTTTGCTAAGGAAGGATTTGAAGAGCAACTAATGTTTAGATTTGAAAGAGAGAAAAAAGACCATMACAGTGTTGAAGACATTTATGATGGTGAGGTTTATCAAAAACTTTCAACATGCAAAGGGCCCCTGTGTGACCCAAAAAACATTTCTTTTACATGGAACACAGATGGAATACCAGTCTTTAAGTCCTCTAAATTTTCTGTGTGGCCCTTTTATTGTATAATAAATGAGTTAAGCTTTGTTCAGCGCACAAAACGTGAAAACATGATAATGGCAGGTCTTTGGTTTGGGGATTCAAAGCCATCAATGTTAACATTCCTTGAACCGCTGATTAAAACTCTTAACAAAATAGAACAAGATGGCATTACAGTTCAGTTTGCAAAGGCACAGGAACCTTTCAAATGCAAAGTATTCACTATTGCAGGAACATGTGATTTGCCTGCAAAAGCAATGGTACTTAACACTGTCCAATTTAATGGCAAGTTTGGATGTTTAAAATGTGAACAGCCTGGCCAAACAGTAAAAACAGGAGAGAGAGGCCATGTCCATTCATTTCCATTCCAGGCAGCAAACCCAAAAGGCTTGCCACGTACCCACAACAGCCTCATAGATAATGCTAAGCTAGCCTATGAGTCTGACAGTGTTGTACAAGGTGTAAAGGGCCCTACATATCTCAGCAGACTAAAAAACTATAACTTGGTGCTGAGTACTGGCATAGACTACATGCACTGTGTTTTATTGGGGGTCATGCGGACATTGATATTTCTGTGGTTCTCCACTGAGTTTTCTCGAAGTGCTTTTAGCCTTGTCAAATCAGTTACAGAGGTGGACAAAAGAATGAAAGAAATTCAACCTCCATTTTTCATAAGATTCCCTCGATCTCTGTCCTCTCACAGAATGTTCTTTAAAGCATCTGAGTACCGGTCCATTTTGTTATTTTTTGGACCAGTTGTGTTCCGAGGAATTCTTGCCGACCTTTACTACAACCATTTCCTGCTGCTTAGTGAGGCCGTCTTTATTCTGTTGATGGAGTCCATCACACCACCTGCACAAATTGACCATGCTGAAAAACTGCTGTGGAATTTTTGTGGTCAGATTAGTGGCCTTTATGGTGAACG
>NW_013953191.1:61667-70080 GCF_001266775.1 Austrofundulus limnaeus
AAATGGTGAATACAGTAAAAATAATACAACATCTTCCCTGTATCACACAAAACATTAAGCTAAAGACTGCAGCTACTGATTTTTTAGCTAAAATGACAGGTGACAATATTTTTCGAGCAAGCAATGCAGTCAGCGGTATATCAATGGTTGGAGCATCTTTAAATTTGTGCCTGAATACTGAAAACATGCATCTTCTGGAACAGTTTAATGGGAAAAAGTTAAATAACAATGTTGTCAAAGCTTTTAACAGAGCTCAAATAGGAAAGACTATATACACTTCTAAAAAGTATGCAAAAGCGAAACGAAGAAACAATAGTACAGTGCTATTTCATGATGGGAGGCAGATCAAATATGGGCAAATTGAAATATTGTTCTCATACAAAGAAACCAATGAATGTGAAAATGAGAAGCATCTTGCATTTGTAAATGAATTTGCAGTAACGGGCATAAACCTTCTACAGGACATTCACACTGGTGGGACATGTTTTCATGTTGTCAGTTTATTGGAGATGCCTGTAAAGAAAACTGTTGTTGCACTTGAATATATTTTGGGCAAGTTAATATTTATTGATTTGTCATCAATGCCCGGTATTGTGTTTGCAGTGCATTTTCCTAATAAACTTGAAAGAGATCTTTAAGTTACATATTTTTACTTGTCTTTCTTAAGTGTAATTTCTATTTTTCATTATAAAGGTATTTATCCATATTCATATTGATAACAAAGAGTAAATGAGATAAAACTAGCCTGAAAAGAGACTAGTTTAAGTTTACAAGGAAGTATCCCCATTAGACAAAGGTGAGAAATAAATGTGGAGWCAAATTTGAGAAACTTTTTAGAGAAAAGTGAGATTTCTATTAAGACTTCACAGGAGTCTAATTTGAGATTCTTTTCCTTATTGCTCAGGAGAAACAAATGAGAAAAAGGAGAAATTAGCGATAGACTCCTGTTTATCTTACACAAAGCTCAGAATTGTCTAGGAGATTGAAATGAAATGTTTGTGAGATCTCTTTTAGGAATATCTTTTCCTCTGGGATGTCTGTTCTGCTGCCCTGCTACTAGCATACTAGCATAAACACAAACGTGATGTCTGAATAATCTTAAAGAAAAGCAGTTCCCTAAAATGCCAAAAGATGACAGCACTGTTCCATGTAAAACAAGAAAATCACAGTTCAAATGCCAGAAGGGAAGGATACTCTGATAAAGCTTCACTTCAGGTTAGCAGAAAATAAACATTTCTGCTGCTGGGAAAGAGCAAAATGTCTTAACATTAAATGTGAATTCTCCCAAACAGTCAGAATTTATAAAAAAATCATCTCACACAAACTCTTCCATCTCAGTTTCACTTGACACAAAGGTATTTGAGCAGTTGTAATATTTCATTCCTGCACCCTGCTCCCCGTCTAGTTGTCTGGGAGCTACTGTCGTCTTTGTCCATGTCTCCAATCCTGAGATGTGCTCTTCATGGAGCCCAGGGAGGGGAAGAAGAACAACAAAGCCAAGAGAGCTCCAAGCTACAGCCCTCTCTCTGGACACCTCCCGAACCTCAGGTCACCAAGTCTCAGACAGCCTCCTACTCAGGGTAATTGCCATCAGACTGAGGAAGAGAAGGAGGTAATTTGCCCAGTGTCTTGTGTAATCAACATTTACAGAATAGCTGGAAGGAGGCATGAGTATTTCTTGTGTGTTATGCTTTCATATTCAGATGCAGCTTATGTGAGTGGCATTTTGCGTGTGCATGTGATATCACTAAGAGTGGGTACAGTTTTGGGGTTTTTGCCTGTAAATGAAACTCCTCCTCTTGGGGCCAATATGCTTACTTCTGATAAAATTTGAAGGGAATGAAAACACCCAAAATGGATTAAATTTTTTAACAAGATAGAACTCAAACACCAACCATCACTGATGTCCTCCATCATGGATGAACAGACAGACAGAGAACATTTGTAAGTCTTGGGCAAAGTGGGACAATAATTTTTTATTTATTTACAGTAGTTATAAATCTTTTATCAAAATATTTATTGTTTAACATAAATCTAAGCAGCATAAAATATGGCTAAATATTAGGCCTATATTTTGGATGTAACCTGTTCAGATAAGAGAGAACACAAGAAGGTGTTCAGCTAAAGAGCTAGAAAATCAGTTGTAGACTGCTAGAAAATCAGTTGTAGACTGCAGCTTTTACAAAATATGAGATTATTAATCTCATATTTTTATCTCATCTCATTAATCCAGGTAGAAAAAAAATCAAAAAGAAAAAATAAATAGGTCCTCTGGATGGGTTCTTCTTTAGTGAAACGTTTCATCTCTCCTCCAAGAGACTTCTTCAGTCTGATGGGTTTCAGTTGAAACTCAGCCTTATAAGCCCTGCCTCCACCTGGACAAACAGGTTAGTCACATGCAAAATAGGGCCATTGACTAACAATAGGCTTGATTGGCTCTGTTGTTCATAGAGGGTCATGTGCCCCATCACCTGACCATGTTATCATGTTCTGTGAATGTAGGGAATGCAAGTGGGGGTGTTTAACATCCCCTTGTTTTTGTCCCTCTTTCTCTCTTTGTGTTGGTACCATTGGGGCCCTGATTCACACCTTTTGCTTACAGGGGGCTGAGTCATACTTGCAATTACTGCATTGTAGGCGGAAGACAAATGGACGCGCAGGCCTCCACCTCTGTTTAATGGTGGACATTTTTTCTTCACAAAGATGGCTTCCTTTACTCCTCTCTCAAACCAGCGTTCCTCTCTATCAAGGATGAGAATAGGTATCCCAAACACCAGTCAGATTCTGGCAGAAAAAAGTGCAGTCTTGGAAAAAACACAAAAGTTCACCAGGTTTAGCTAGATCCTATAAAAAAAACTATTCTATGTATATCTAGGCTGTAAAAACAGAAATGAAGTTTAGAGTTTCATCTTTATACAGATTTTTGAATTACTTTAATATGTTGAGAAATGCACCCTCAGCAACAAAATAAAAACAGTGAGTAAATCGGTTTGTTTGCTAGCTTTGTAGAATTTATCTGATTTTCAGCGCTGCTCTCCAGCATGAAAAAAACTCACTGATTTTTGCAACTGTGCCGTCTGAGAGAGGTGCGTTCAATAAAAATGTATTTTATAGAAATGAATAGAGGAGATTCTAAGCTTTCTGTACATATAAAACACTTTGTATATATGNTGTCGTGTCTGCTACTAGCTAAAACAAAATGGCGCTACACCTTTGGCTAAGCTGGCAGTATGGTCGCTCAGCTGTCGACCAGTCGACGTGCAGTCACGTGATTGTTCGGGGTTTGTTTTCGCACTTAACTTTCATAGTTCCCCCAAGAAACCCAGAGCCCAGCTGCTGGGAAAGCCTTCCTGCTCCAGCATAAGTCACTGCATGGGATTCCTTCCCCGGGGAGTGCAATGCCGAAAAAAAATGTCAGCGGCTCTTCACTCGACATTTATCCACAAACTGGTCCCGGATTAAGCTCCAAAGTTTTTATCAGTCAGATTCCACCATGAAAAATGTCTGTTTTATCTCCTTTTATGAGTTTTTGGCCATTGACTCTCTTTAAATCACTGCTTCCTGGTCAACAGTCGGCTCTGGAAGCGATAGATTTTTTTCTTTTTTTTTCTTCTTTTTTTGAAGCGAGTGGCTGAAGCAAATGGAGCATAAGAGCCCCCTGGTGGCTGAAGAAAAAAATCCACGTATAAGCCGCACCGGACTATAGGCCGCATGGTTCAAAGTTCAGGAAAAAAGTCGTGGCTTATAGTCCGAAAAATACGGTACATTACACAATGCTAATCTGCAGCTACGGTGTTATGTTATCTTGATAGCTATTTATAACTTATCGACAAAGTGTAACATAATTTACATGTAATGTTATGACAAAAGGAGCACTTGTGTAGATAAAGTATGGGCAAGACATGATAGTTAAAAATATATTGTTGATGGTTTGTTCTTACCTGTGACCAGGCATGAAAATAAGCTGGTACCGTCCGGTACTGCATACCACTAAAAGATTCTGCACCGGTATGCAGTACCGAGAAGCGTGGGGAGCAGCTGTCAACTATAAAGCTGTCATTCAGAACCAGATCACAGCTGCACTTTCTGTCAGAATAAACCTGTTAGCAGGAGGCAGTATAAAACACAATTAATCTGTTTATAATAGTTTTTCTCATCCCAAATTTTTCCTGAACTGTCCCTGCCAGCTCCTCTTCCCTCGGAGCTCAAGGCTTTCATGAACCACCGATTCATAATGGCAAAATTAATTTGCCTCACAAAATAGTTCCTCCTGATAAGCTCAGATCATGACAGTTTTTTTTACCGTCAGTCATAATGATGGACAGCAAAAAAAGTCAAGCACAATCTCTGTCCGCTCCACCAATATTTATGCTCATGAGCTGCTATTGTAAACGACCGACCGTCAAAACTTTCACTGCTTTCTTCAGAGGTGGATTAGCCTACCGAGGATTTCCCGGCATGCCAATATGTTCTTTACCGCATAGCAGTCAGCTGATCTGCTCGCGGGGTCGCGGGTGGACAGGGTGACGGGGGAAAAAAATAATCTCTGTGGCACTTTGTGTATCTGATCACAAATCTGATTCAAATCTTGTCTCTCCTAGAACAACACAATCTAAATCTCTATCTCTGGCATAACATGCGCAGTGCTGCGGCTCAAGATTTCATTCCTCAGTAGAACAAAACCTGTCAATCAACAGGGGTGCTGCAAGTAAGGGTGGCCAGGAGGGGCAATGCTCCCACCCTTAGAAAAATAGTGGCCCTACCAGTTTTATCCTCTTGGGTTCCAAGCTTTTGTTCTACTGAGGGTGTTAAAAATATAAATATAAATTAAATATGAATATAATTTTTATATAAGATAAAAAATGTTTTTGAAAATTTTTGAAAATGCCCAGTCACTAGGGGCACTAGGACCTAGCGGACACATGCATGAGCTGCTCAGCTGCTGAGCTCTCAATGTGCTGGTAAGCTTGGTTCTCAGGTAAATTACTATATAATTTAATACGTTTAAGGGATTTATAATTTACAACATCATACCTGTTATTAATTGACTTTTCATTATAACAAACTGGACGGAGAAAATGTGGAGAGTCTGGAGATTTTCATTGACGAGTATTTTGAAAAAAATAGTCATGGGCAAACCCAAGCATATCTCCGGCAGTGCAGCTAGCATGACAGTTAGCACGCCTACATCAAAGAGGAATCGCTCGGCAAGCTCAGACGATATTTCAAATATTCCTCCAGAAACGACAGGCTTTAAGGACATTCTGGAGTCTATCAATCAAAAGCTAAGCAGTTTAGATAGCCGGTTAGCTTTAGTGGAGGTACTGCATAAGGAATTACAGGCCCTGAAGGTATCACTGGAGTGTAGCCAGGAGCAAGTAGCTCTGCTAGTTAGCGAGAACACCGAGTTGAAAGGAAAATTGTCTCAACTCACTGAGGGGATGTCACAGCTGTCTGGAGATAATAAAAAGATGAAGGAAACCATTTTAGACATGCAGGCCAGAAGCATGAGGGACAACCTTGTATTCTCCGGCATCCCCGAGAAAGCTAATGAGGACCCAGAGGCTACCGTCCGGAGCTTCATTCAGAACCAGCTGAAACTCTCCAGTGAGACGGTAAATAACATCACCTTTGACCGTGTGCATCGGATGGGAGGTAAGAGACAAGGCAGCAAACGACCACGGGCTATTGTTGCAAAATTTGAGCATTTTAAACAGAAGGAACAGGTTATTAGCTGTGGGAGGGAGCTACGTGGTACTAGTTTTAGTGTTAACCATCAGTTCCCTAAAGTATACCTCGATAGCCGTCGTGTTTTGTTTCCCATCAGAAAAAAGCATCTAGCTGAAGGCTGCGGAGCAACGATATCTATAGATAAACTGTATATTAATGGCCAGTTGTTTAGAGACCCTGAGATCACTCCTTGGCTCTATTAGATCTAACGTCAAGGTTAGTGATTGTTATAATTATTACTACATTTAATCACCAGTTATAATGTTAACTGAGCACAGTTGGTCGGTGGGTACACACTTGGTGAGCACGGTGCCTACTTTGTATTGTTGTTGGTGGGGGGGGGGTCTTTTTTCTGTTCTTTTTTCTGTTTTATTCTGTTCTTTTTGTTTTTTTTTCATCCATTTACTATCACATTATTTTCTTTTATTTGTTTATTTCAAACACAACAAATACCTGTACACAGGCGCACAAACCCACACATGCTCATATTCCATGCATCCAAACACTTAATAATAAAACATATGCTTKATTTAACTTCAAATACATCACATGCATTTTTTAATATATATCTTACATGCTGCATAGGTATTATCTTGACTAATCATCACTCACTGTCAATGACTGTCTCTGAGTGTCCCTACTGTTATGATAACGGGCGTGGTTTAATTTTATTCTCACAAATACTGCGATGGGTTGTTTAAGGTTTGTCACATGGAATATAAATGGAGCCGGTACCCAACAGAAAAGATATAGAATTTTTAACCAGCTTAAAAGATTAAAGGCAGACATTGTATTACTACAAGAAATTCATAAATTAAATTCAACTGTAGATGATCTTAAGTCTCCTGAGTTTCCTAACGTTTTCTCAGCCTGTTATAATTCAAGACAAAGAGGGGTAGCAATATTAATACATAAAAATATCAACTTCACAGTATTAGATACAGTTATTGACCCGAAGGGTAGATANTATCTGCTCCTATTTACAAAATATATTAATTTCAAATAATAAACCAAATAATAAAACAAAACAAAAAATTCAACTCCTCAAACAGTGACTCACAAATAAAAATTAAACAATTTCATATTTCTTTGACAATTTTGCTTTGATGATTTTTAAAGGAATTAATTGATCCTGTGCTTTTATAATCATTTTCCAGATTATTCTATAGTGTTTTACAGCAGCCAGCTCTGTTACACCAGGACAGCTGAAAAGACCTGTTATTTCCCCACCTTTTGCACCAAATTAATCTGAGGAGTTGATCAGCCCTGTTGTTTAACTATAAGTTTTTCTTTGTAAACAAGACTGTATCAAATGGCTTCACCAAAATCCGGTCCAAAACATTCAAACTGTCTGACATTATGTGCAGCTTGTTACCTAGCTAACTCGCTAGCTGGGACTGGCGCGAGGCTAGAGTGAAGTGTGTCCACATCTGAGTGCTTTGTGACGGTGGAGGTGCTCAGCAGCAGCTGGACAGAAACTGTGATAGACATCAGAAAAAGTGATAGAAGTCTCTCTCCAAACACAAGCAGATACAATAAAACCCACCAGAAATAAAAAATTGATTTGTTGCTAGTCGATTTTAACAAAGAAAATGCAGCTAAGCGGATTAGGGATTAGGAAAGTCTCTCCGGTTCAGCTCAGAACAGAAATGAAACTAAAAACTGCTCCACTGAATGTTTACACCAAAAAGATCTCTGATTCGCTCATTTCGCTGTCAATCAAAAAGGGATTCAGGCTCAGACAGATCATCCAATCATCATGAAGAATCTGGACATCCGAACCCGCCCACTGCTCCATAGACCCCAGAGACGCTGAGCATCCGGGGGCGGGACAAAGCCCAGCATTTATCCAATGACTCATCTCGTTTTGCTGCAGTCTTTGCCTCACTAGTGAAGTCTGTGGACGCTCAGCATCCGACTGTTTAAAGCTCTGTGAAGCTGAGGGAATGAGGGAGAGGAAAGCTGCGTCATTACCAGTGATAAGAAGCTGATTCTGAACAAAAGCTGAGCACGTTATTGCGCATATTTAGTCAATGACATGAACACACAACAGTGTATATTTGATCACTTATTTTTTACATTTTTGCAGTCTTAGAGCAATCGCCTCTGAAGCACCATGATACAGGCATGGGACTGCTGTTTTATTCAGTCTGTCTATGTTTATATCTCTATSTCTATATCCCTATCAAATAAACTTAATAATAACAAATGTGTCTTTCTTGTTTCAAATAAAATATTATTCTGAGTTTCTAGTCTGTTAAATAAAATGAAAGATTTAAGAAGGTAAAAGTATCAGAAAGTGTTCAGATCCAACTGACCTGCAGCTGACTGACAGGAAGAGTCAGAAAATCATGGAGGTGTTTCTCAGTGAATGACTGAAGCTTCCAGTCAAAGTCACAGAATGAAATGTGTGTGTGCTGGCTGCAGCTCCATGACTCCATCTAGTGGACTGATAGAAGTCCAGCAGCTGCTACAGCTYCCGCTGCCTCACTCTGCTGTCTGACTACAGAGAGGAAAGAGAGACCAACAGCCAATCAGAGGAGGAGCAGCTGATCTGTTTACAGTACAAATGATGGAAAGATGAATGATGTGTTTCCTCTGCAGGTGAAGGTAGAAGGTGTGTGTGAGCTGATGTGGATTCAGTGAATTCAGCAGCATGGATCAGTGTGAGGACAGAGAGGAG
>NW_013953191.1:72895-74921 GCF_001266775.1 Austrofundulus limnaeus
GCGTCCAGCGAGATTAAAATTTCATTGCAGTTGTGACTGGGTGGAGCAGAAGTATACAGCACATTAAACAACCGCCTGATATTGAAGAAGGATTGACGATTTTTAATGAAACCGGTCTGGTCAGGTGAAACAATTGTGAGGATAATCTGTTCGACTTGTTTTGCCAACATCTTTGTAAGAATTTTTACATCAGTATTTAAAAGCGATATTGGGCAATATTAACTGCAGCTCAAGTGGTCTTAATCCTTCTTTAAAAGCAAGAAATTACTGCCTGACGCATTGACATTGGCAATAATTGTGTAGCTAAGGATTCCTCCAAAACTAATAACAACAGGGGAGAAAGTAGATCCGAGAATTTCTTAAAGAATTCTGCCGGGGAACCATCTGGTCCTGGAGGTTTTCCATTTTGCATGTTTTTCATTGCAGAGTTTATCTCAGCCAAAGAGAAATCTCTTTCCAACTCGTTAGATACGTCAGAACTTAGTGAAGGGATTGTAATATCTTTAAAAAAATCATCCAATTCAGTAGGGTTAGGTGAGGCTTCGGAGGTATACAGAGATTGGTAAAATTTGCTGAAACACAGATTAATTCCTGCATTTTCACAACATTTTACACCATGCTTATCATTCATTGCTGTGATATCCTGTTTAGCTGAGCGCTGCTGTAGCTGCTGTGCAAGAAGGTGTCCAGCCCTCTCACCATGCTCATAGTAGCCATACCTTGAATTGGATATTAAATATTCGGCCTGTTGGGTAGATAAGATGTTAAAATCTGTTTGGAGTAATATACGTTTCTTAAGCGAGTCTTGTGTAAAAGCATGGCAGCATTCCCTGTCTAATTGTAGAATCCGATCTGTTAGCAATTTTAGCCGTTCAATGTTTTTTTTCTTTTTATTTGCACAGTAAGAGATTATTTGACCTCTCAGGTAAGCCTTTAATGACTCACAAACAGTGCTGAGTGGCATCCCAGGAGTCTGATTAATCTCTATAAAAAAATTAATTTCAGAATCAAGCATGTCAACTAAGTCTTCATCAGATAAAAGAATCGGTTTTAGTCAACAAGGATGATAAAACGATTGCCTAACAGGAACGTTCAGTTTCATTATTATGAGCGGAATATGATCAGAAATGACTATCATTCCATAATCACATTCACCCACTAAAGGTAAAATCCGTTTATCGAGAAGAAAGTAGTCAATCAGTGAATAGCTCTTATGAACAGGGGAAAAGAACGAATACGGTCTCAGAGTCGGATTTCGAAAACGCCACACATCAACCACTCCAAAAATGTTAAGAAATGAATTAATTGACTGGGCCGATTTAGAAAGAGAGATCCTCCCCACTGTACTACGATCGAGGGATGATAGCACACAGTTCACATCTCCCCCAATTATGAGAATATGTCTTGAAATATTAGGTAAATTTGAAAAATACATATTAAAAAATGTTTGGTCATCCCAGTTTGGAGCATATACTGAGACTAAAATGACAGGAAGTGCATATAGTTTTCCCACCACAATAACATAATGTCCAGCAGCGTCCATTTTAACACTGGATGCCGTAAATTGCACCTGTTTACTAACCAAGAAGCTGGCTCTTGGGACGTGGAATGTCACTTCTCTGGTGGGGAAGGAGCCGGAGCTCGTGTGCGAGGCTGAGAGGTTTCGGCTAGAAATAGTCGGCCTCACCTCGACACATGGCTCTGGTTCTGGAACCAGTCTCCTTGAGAGGGGCTGGACGTACTTCCACTCTGGAGTTGCCTGCGGTGAGAGGCGCCAAGATGGGGGGAAACAAGTATGCCCACTCCTGCCTGGCGCCTCTCACCGCAGGCAACTCCAGAGTGGAAGTACATCCAGCCCCTCTCAAGGAGACTGGTTCCAGAACCAGAGCCATGTGTCGAGGTGAGGCCGACTATTTCTAGCCGAAACCTCTCAGCCTCGCACACGAGCTCCGGCTCCTTCCCCACCAGAGAAGTGACATTCCACGTCCCAAGAGCCAGCTTCAATTTTAATTAAGCTTAATTAAAA
>NW_013953191.1:77557-80421 GCF_001266775.1 Austrofundulus limnaeus
GGAGAGGGAGGTCTGGGCCTCCCTTCTGAAGCTGCTGCCCCCGCGACCCGACCCCGGATAGGCGGAAGAAAATGGATGGATGGATGGATGGATGGATACTAACCAAGATGGCTACCCCTCTCGATTTAGATTGGAAATTAGACTGAAACACCTGACCAGACCAGTGCCTGCTTAGATTTGTACTGTCTGCCTTACGCAAATGGGTCTCCTGCAAAAAAGTAACATTAGTATCAAGTTGTCTTAAATGTGTCATAACTTTCCTAAATTTCACTGGACCTTTGAGGGATTTCACATTCCAACTCACACAGTTAACTGTGTGACTGTTGATGAACCTGTTAATATTAGAACTGCTCATGTATGGTCAATTGGACTATAGTACGATATCCACAAACCATCACAAAAAATAACCTGAAAAAGACATTCTCAAAACAAATAGATCCGGTATAGTCCCACCCCTTTCTCCTAAAAACAACGGAGAACACAACAAAAAAAAAAATCCAGACATTTGTGCTTATACTGGGGGACTTAACTCCCTGCCTGGACTCCCGCCATAACTAAATAACAGTAACAAAAAAATAAAAAAGGGGTTCCCTTACTTTAAAATATTATTATTGTTTATGCTCCTTGCTGTACTGACAAATAAGTCACTAACCAAGATCTGGACAGACCCCTCTGAAACTCTCATACATAGAACAAAAAGAGAAATTTTGTCTCTCGTAATAAAGTCTAAAATTAAATTAAGATATAACGCGGGACATAAAGTTAGAAGGTTCATTACAACCTGACAGTCATAATGAATCGATGAGGATTGGACCTGCGGTCAACGCCGGTCCTCGTTGTCCGTCGCTGAGATGATCCTCTTTTTAATGTAGTCCATTGCTTTATTGGCATCCAGGAACTCCTTGTTTTCCTCCCCATGAGAGATGCGGAGCCGGGCAGGAAAAAGCAAGCCGTAACAAACATCTCGTCGGTTGCGAAGAAGCCTCCTCACCTCCGTAAATGCCGCCCGAGCCCTGGCCATAGCCGCCGTGTAGTCAGATGTAATGATAATCTGTGCCTCCTTAAAACGAAAATGGCCGCGGCTCAGAGCCCGATGCAATATTTCCACACATTCTTGATGATAGTGCAGCTTAGTGACAATAACCAGCGGCTTATCACCTGACCTGTTTCCACCTGGTGAGCGATGTGCTCGGTCAACCAGTGGCTCTTTATCCATCTGTAGAACCTCTGCTAGCAGTTTAGCCACTGCTGAAGTGGAGCTGGATTCTGGCGTCTCAGGAACTCCAATAATCCGCACATTGCACATTCTCATGTGCCCTTCCATATCGTCACACTTCTTTTTGAGCCCATCGACTTCTTCTTTCAGTTCCAAGATGGTGGTGCGTAGAGTAACAACCTCATTGGACCAGGTTGACAAGCCGTCCTCCACCTATTTTATGCTCTGCTTATAGTGGTCCAGGTCTGCGCGTAGTAGCATTGTGCCGTTAGCCACCTCCGCTCTCACCGCTTGTAGCTCTCCTTTCATAATAAACTCTTCAGCCAAAGCTGCTTTTATTTCAGATTTGATCATAGCTGAGAGATCAGTTTTTAATAGCGGCAAGAATGTCAGACTTCAAGAAGAGTGCGTCCACCTCGCCGCGGGAGGGAGAAGGAGGTGCCGAAAATCCAGCTTTGGCTGCAGTCTGTTACGAGGCAGCGTCGGGCCTAACAGCTGTAGAGCTAGAATGTTTGCCTTTCCTCGAGTTTGTCGCCATTCCTCTACTCTTCCAGGCAAGAATCACTCAGGGGTCAAGTCCAGACAGACCAAATGCTCAAATCAGCAAGGACATTTAGTAGAGAACCACAAACAGAACAAGCCGGAGCAGGAGCCCAGGAGACACACGTCTTACTCCTCCGCCATCTTGCCCCGCCTGCCGTTTTCTTTTTCTTTTTAATTTTTCCCACCAGTTCAGTAGAAAGCAGTACTAAATATCTGAATATTAGTATCTTAACTTCTTCATCATCAGTGTTTTTTAGATAGACAAGAAAGACGATGAAAGAAAGGAAAAAAAGAAGGAAAGGAAAGAAAAGTTACAATGTAATGGAAAAATGTGAAAGAAAGATTTGATATGTGTCAAGAAAACAATACAATCCATCCAACATCTGTCTGCACACCTGCAAAGTATTAAGGTTACAAAACTTAGCAAAAGCATACATACGCTCCTGATCAAAATCTTAAGACCAGTCAAAAAAGTGCAAGAATTTGCATTTTGCACTACTGCATCTTAAGAAGGCTCTAAGTAGAGCTTCACAATGTTAAAAGAAGAAATCAATGCAAAAGACGAACTTTTGAGCAGGGAATTGTCTGTAAACTGCACTCAAACATGATTTTTTCAGCTGATGGGTTATGGAACAAAAATGTCAAGTGGTAGACCCAAAATAATTTAACCAGCTCTGAGCCGCAGGATCCGATTGGCTGTCAAGACACGGGATGATCCTCTACCCAAATTAAGGCCATTACTGGTGATGACGCCCAATAACATCAGATGGCATCTGTGAGAGAAGGGCTTCAGAAACAAAAAAACCTCTTCAAAGACCACGTCTTCTTCAACGCCACAAAATTGCCCGTTTGGACTTTGCAAGGGTGCACCAAACATGGGGCATTGAAAGGTGGAAGAAAGTTGTCTTCTCTGATGATAAAAAATTAACCTTGACAGTCCTGATGGCTTCCAACATTACTGGCATAACAAGGAGATCCCACCTGAGATGTTTCCTACACGGCACGGTGGTGGGGGAGCCATCGTGCTTTGGGGTGTTTTCCTTCAATGGAACAATGGAGCTTCAGGTTGTGCAGGGGCGTCAAACAGCAGCTGGCTATGTGGAGA
>NW_013953191.1:81564-86609 GCF_001266775.1 Austrofundulus limnaeus
TGAAGCTGTGTGTGTTGGATGTTTTCTATGTTCACACATGAAGCTGTGTGTGTTGGATGTTTTCTATGTTCACACATGAAGCAGTTTGTTGGATGTTTTCTATGTTCACGTGTGAAGCTGTGTGTTTTGGATGTTTTCTATGTTCACATGTGAAGCTGCGTGTGTTGCATGTTTTCTATGTTCACACATGAAGCTGTGTGTGTTGGATGTTTTCTATGTTCACATGTGAAGCAGTTTGTTGGATGTCTTCTATGTTCACATGTGAAGCTGTGTGTGTTGGATGTTTTCTATGTTCACACATGAAGCTGTGTGTGTTGGATGTTTTCTATGTTCACATGTGAAGCTGTGTGTGTTGCATGTTTTCTATGTTCACATGTGAAGCTGCGTGTGTTGCATGTTTTCTATGTTCACATGTGAAGCAGTTTGTTGGATGTTTTCTATGTTCACATGTTAAGCAGTTTGTTGGATGTTTCTATGTTCACATGTGAAGCTGTGTCAAGTTATTTCACTGTGCTTCCCCACTTGAAAGGGATAGACATCCACACAGAGCCTTTAAACTGGATTCCACTCAATGACCAAACAATCTACCTTTCTTAATTTATTCCTTTATTTTCAGGTCTTTTTTTCCAGATCATTTTCAGGTCTTTTTTCTCAGATCATTTTCAGGTCTTTTGAAAAACCTTTAACACATAATGAAAACAAAGTCAAATTTGAAATAATGTAAATAATACACACAGCATGTTTGTTGTGTAAATAAAACTAGAAGACCATTAGTTTAAATAAATACCGTAAATCTTCATCAACAGTCAACATACAATCAACTTATCTTCACAATTTACCAAGTACTTTGTCTAGAGGACTTTGAAAATTTTATATCAAGAAAATACTCTCATTATCTAATGATGCCATAAAGACACAAATGTTACACAGTCTGTTTTCAATGGACCAATAAATATCAAACAAACATTTGGTAAATTCAAACAAACTTTAGACAATTTATATCCAGAAATCAATCCATGACAAAAGTCACTGATCAGAAATGTTTGTGCCACACCCTTCTGAGGAATTAACTCTGTGGCTGCTTTAACTGCAGCACCATCACAGATGCACCAAAGTCCAGAACATTATTGTTGTTGTTTGAAAAGTTTGTTTCCTTACCGGCTGTCTCTCTGGTGTTTGTAAATGTCAGTTTTGCACAGATTTTTCCCATGTCTGGTTGGCACCATCCACAGTAATCAAGTGTTGTGCACCATGTTTTTTGGTCCCTGTGTCATCAGGTTATAACAGTTATCACAGAATGGTTCCTACACTCTCACCTCCAAGCTTGACTTGACACCTCCCACTCGATCTTTTCATGGAACCACGGGAAAGATCGTTATTTTAACAATTTCACCTTTTGATCTCTTGCAGTCTTGTTATTGATGTAGGGATCCATTTGTTCTTCAACAGGTATTAGGACAACTAGCCGTCTGACATCTCTGTGAAGGACTGTAGACTGAATACTTCCCTCTTTCTTTTCTTGGGCTGGCTTTTGTTTCACATCTTTTATGATAGGAACACAGTAAATGGGAACAACTCTGATGTTGACATCCCTCACTATTCCTTTGCTGTCAGGGTTTGCACTGATGACTCTGCCAAGTTTAAAATTACCTCTCAGTGCATTCTGATCACTTAACCAGACAATATCTCAAACTGTTACATTTCTTTTGGCAGTGTGCCACTTGTTTCTCACAAAAAAGATTGGGGCCATCAAGTTGACTCCAGCTCCTCTGGAATTTTGTCACCTCCGCTTGCATTGCTCTGAGTCGCTTATAGGGATAGCTGGAAACGTCAAAGGTTTTTATGTCACCATGTTGAGATGCTCGCCCAAGCAGGAGGGAATTTGGTGTGATGTATTGAATGCCATCCTCCCGACTCTGTACCCTGGCATCAATTGGTTGCTCATTTACCAGGTTGGCTGCAATTTGAAGAGTTGTTTGGAATTCACTGTAAGTGAAGGAGGTTTCCATTCCAAGATGTTCCAGTGCTCTTTTGATTACATGCACAGCAGCCTCTGCTGCACCATTCCTGTGTGGAGAATCAGCAGGAAGGAATTTTCCATGTCCATTCTGTTCCATTTCTAGTTGCATTTTCTTCCAAGTCTACTTTATTTATCCTGTTCAAGAACCTATAAAGCACTTTCAGAACTGAATTTGCCTCGGATTGCAGTAAACCTTTGGTATGCCATGAGAAATCCTTCAGTTGACAGAGTGTTTACTAAATCAACATGAATGGCTCTGCTGACCATACAGCAGAAGACCACAACCCACACTTTTATTGACACTCTTTTCTTTATGTCATCTCTCACTTGAAAGGGTCCAAAGAGATTGTAGTGACCCTGTCTGGTCTCTTTCCGTCTCTGTTCGGTTCGGCTCGGCTTTGTCAGCTGCTCGACTCTTCTCTCTCCCTCGTCTGCTCATCTGCTGTCGGTCGCTGCTGCTTCGGTGCTGGGTTGCTTTCGGTGGCTCGCTGCTCTGCTCACCGTCTGCTTCTGGCTGTTGCTGCTCCTGGGTCGATGAAAACCAGTGGACTTTCTCCTCTGAAGACTTGTCAACTGTCAATAAAACTCTAGGCTAACATTTGAATGAAGAAGAGGCGATTTCCTCAGCTTTGGACATGTTTATTTACGAGAGAAACTAAAAGACCGTCCACCTAGCTAGATGTTACAATGAGCTCTCTCCTAGAGAAGCGTGCGCGTGCCCGCTCCATGCGTGCTCCGGTCCGTCACGCTCGTTCACGTCTTAAAGGCACAGTTACATGAAAATTCACCACATACCCCCCTTCGATTCTTTTTAGAATCGACAAATAATCAAACGTACATACATCTCGCATAAATACACATCGTCCATCTGAAAATTTTCTTGTGCATAATAAGGTAAATAAGATTTAAACTAAAATTTTAGCCTAAAATTAAATAGGAACCTGTTTAATCCTATTTGCATCCTAATTTAAGACATTACTTTAAAGCTAGTTAAGCTAAACTCTAAAGTAATTAATTCCCAATTCGACTATTCATTAGCCACACCCCCAAACCTCCTGACAGCGACTAAAGCATCACTTACAGGGGATCCAAAGGTAAGCTCTCAATCCTAAATTTCATAAGCTAATTAGATCTCCAGAATCAGAAAAACCTCCCTCATGAAGCAGAAGGAGGATCAAAAAGATCCTGAGATCAGAGAACCTTCACACTGAGCCAATCTTGTGAAAGAATCTCCTTTTAGAATTACCAATTAACAKTAGCTAATTAAAGGACTTAATACCAATCAAAGTCCTCAGAGCATTCCTTATGCTAATTTAAACMAAARCCTCACTACAACTAAAAAGCATGCAACCTATTTAAGATTGTTTATAAGGCACAATGTAATTATCAAAAGCTTAATACGAATCAAATGATTAGCATATAAATTCAAACAAAAACATAATTCTTAATTCACCCAAACTTCAAAGTCCAAAAACGTAATAAAGCATTGGAACCACTTCGATATCATTACTGTTCATCTTTGAGGTAGCTGTGGAGCAATATGGGACAGCTGCATCTTCAGCTTGACAAACTCAGTTCAGTGTTCGGTTTGAGTCCATCCATGAGCACGAAAGTTCCTGAGGTGAGCATTARAGTCCATTGTCCAAAAGTCCAAAAGTCCTTTTACACACCAGGACGCGGCTGTCATCTCCTGGAATGACAGAAAACATACGGCAGTCTCTTGTGGAAAATAAATGTCACATTAAAATGGAAATTAAAAACAAAAATCAATGTCATGTGTCTTGAAATTATAACCACAAGTTTAAACACTGAAGCTTATCTCTGAGTGTGTGAAATTTTCCACCCCGCTTTTATCAAAACCTCTGTATAATGTAAATATGAAGACACAAAAATTTAAAATGTTGAAATAAAAATAAACCAAAACAAAATTCACAAAGAAGAGTAAATCTTTCTTTCCTTCACTAAAAATCAACACAGACATGTCAAAACATAGATTAAATGTCAAAATATAACAAAAACAGATTAAATGTAGAGAAACTTCAAGGAGGGATGTCTTACCCTCAGAATGAGCTTACCAAAAATAACAAACAAAATCAACCTATCTAAGCCCAAATCACTTACCTACAAATGAAAATCCAAATAAAAAACATTATGTCTAACCTCCATGGACTAAAAAAACATGAGAAAACTTCATATCAAAATAAAATCACTCATTCTGACAAACAGAGCCCTCAAATCATAGAAAAACTTCAAACAAACAACTTAATAAAAGGTACACCTCCAAATTTCCTGACGTACTTCAAAACCCTCATCTGAACTTGACCTCCTGACCCCACAACAACAACCCATCACTAACAGAGTCAACCTCTGTTCCATGTTCAACTTATCAATTTTACCATTTTATCCACAAACTCTTTTTACTAACATCCACATTCCAACCAAGTCATAATAGTATTTGTTGATTGACAAATAACAACACATGCTAACCTACCCCCAACTGAGATGTACACCTACAACAACCTAGAAACTTTGTTCAGGGCCCCGGTTAGGATTAACTGGACCCTGCGCCATCACTGCTTGTCCTTCAACATTACCTCCAAAACCCTGATTATTGTACGAATAGACGGTACTTGGGCAACTCCTCCACAGATGTCCATATTTCCCACAACCATAGCATGGCCCTATAAACTGTGGGGGTCTTTGGTTATACTTTCCACCCCATCTGTTGGTCTGGAACTTTGGTGGTCCCCAAGGAGGATATCTCTCCATTTGCTGTAGCACTGGTGAGCCCATCATYGGCCATAAGGGTTGTTGAGTCTGGGGTTGAGGACTTTGTAGGACAACAGCTTGCATCTTGTCTTTTTTCTTTCCCTCCATCAGGTGCATTTGTGTGAGTTTTCTGATTGTCTCCTGTTCTTGCTTGTGCTGTTCCATCTCCTTTCTTCTATGCAGATCGACTTGATGTGCCACATGATCAGTGTAAACGGCTCTATTCATACTACATAGTCCAACTACTTCCTCCAAC
>NW_013953191.1:87917-102737 GCF_001266775.1 Austrofundulus limnaeus
CTCATCAGTCTTCTGATCTTTGTGTAGACCATTTTCTTTAGAAGGTGTTAATGTCTTCTCCTTAACACCTCCCTCAGTCCATGCCATTCTCCTAACTTTGCCTTCATCATGAAAAAGTTGTAAAATAGCTAACTCCCTTTCACGTTTCGCCTTCCTTTTTATACCCCTTTTTCCTGCTTTCTGATGAGCTTTGTGCATGCTTATTAAAGTTCTCATAGTTTCAATGACTGACAAATTAAATGTCCCTTTTTCTGGCCAAGGTTGATCAATGTACCTCCACCTCTTGTTCCATTTTTTAGACACTTGTTCAATATTACACATTAAAGGGTTTTGTTTCCAAATATAGTCAACTGGTGTAATGGTTTGCGTCCCTTGCATTGTTCTTTGTCAAAAAACAAACACAGAAACTATAAACCAACTCTTTTCTTTCTTTCTTTCTTTCAATAAAGTAATCCTTTAACTTGAATCTGAATTTATATACCTCCCTTTGACCGTGAAATGAAATTGAAACGTCACCTGAAGATAAAACAAGTCACTACAAAGCGCAAACAGTCGATGCTCAGAAACTGTTACTCAAAAATGACAAAAATGAAAATAATGCATTTCCTTATTTTACTATATTGCTTTTTTCTTAGGTTTGTGGATAAAACAGCTTACTCGCCTTGTTTAAAGGACAGAAGCAGCTCTCCTCTCCAGGGTCGTTCCTGCCGGAGGAAGATGTTCCTCCCTCTCACCAGCAGGGGCAGGCCCCGAACAAAAGAACCACAGATAGAGAGAAAAAAAACAGGTTAATACAGTCCAGATGTTTTTCACAGGCTACAGCAGAGAAACCAACCCCCCTCTGTCGTAAATCACAGCCAAGACAGGACAAAGGGAACTCTCAGCCAGAGAAAAAAAACTTTCAAACCCCCACCAGTTGAAACCAGCCCAACTGGCAAGTCAATATACAAAAATAACAGAAAAACAACAAAAAAAACCACATTTAACATAAAACACACATTTAGAACAGACAAACACACACAGGCCTGGACCCCTTGCTAGAACAGAACTTAAAAAAAATAACAAAAATTTTTGGACAGGCACCCTTTAATTTCCCATTTTTTTTTCTTTTTCTTTTTCAGACGAGGCTTCACACTCAGTCTCTCATGCCCTTCCCCAGCCTTTTCGGCGGGATTACGTTAGCCCTCTGGGCCCCCCAAAAAAAGGACTACAACTGGTTACTTTATCTGGGCAAAGTAGCAGAGATCTAAGCTGAACAGCCTTCGTACGACCGCGCCTTCCTGCAGCTAGCTCAGTTAGCATTGACGTCTCAATGCCGACCAGCTAACGTAGCCACTGAGCCACGGCTTAACACACACTACACAAAGGATGCATCCCATACACTTTTTACTTCACAATACGCGTATTTTTACTCACAAACCAACAGAGAGAGGATACACACAACTAATCTCTCTGCGGCGGGCAACACTGTCATAAAAATAACAAAGAAGTTAGCTTAGCAAGGTTCGGACACACAAAACAAAACAACACTAAAATTAGACGAAGCCCGATGCTGTTAGCTATTACAGAGACCCGCACATGACCCTCCCTGAGTCCATAAGGTATAAAAATTAAATAAACAGAGAGTCCACGGCCGATAGACCCCTGCTAATTCAATATTAACCTTATTATGGTTACACAGGCCTGGTTAGTGGCGCCATTTTGTAGTGACCCTGTATGGTCTCTTTCCGTCTCTGTTCGGTTCGGCTCGGCTTTGTCAGCTGCTCGACTCTTCTCTCTCCCTCGTCTGCTCATCTGCTGTCGGTCGCTGATGCTTCGGTGCTGGGTTGCTTTCGGAGGCTCGCTGCTCTGCTCACCGTCTGCTTCTGGCTGTTGCTGCTCCTGGGTCGATGAAAACCAGTGGACTTTCTCCTCTGAAGACTTGTCAACTGTCAATAAAACTCTAGGCTAACATTTGAATGAAGAAGAGGCGATTTCCTCAGCTTTGGACATGTTTATTTACGAGAGAAACTAAAAGACCGTCCACCTAGCTAGATGTTACAATGAGCTCTCTCCTAGAGAAGCGTGCGCGTGCCCGCTCCATGCGTGCTCCGGTCCGTCACGCTCGTTCACGTCTTAAAGGCACAGTTACATGAAAATTCACCACAAGATCAACTGATGTAAACTCAAATGGTGCAGCAGTTTCAGTTCTTTCCAATGGCAAATGTCCCATAACTTGTTGGCATAGTTTAGCCTTTGGCTTCCTGCAGGTTATGCAGCAATCAACAACCTTTGTGGCAATTTTCCTTCCCTTTACAATCCATGCCTTCCTTCTCATTCTTAACAGGGTTCCTGCCACTCCATCATGGGCTTCATTATGAGCTTCCCGAGCCAACAGAGTGGACACCCAGGCATCATAGGGTAGTATGGGGACCCCTACGTTATCATTGTTGGAAGCCTGCACCACAAACTAATAGCCCAGAGCTCTCATCTTTATAGACTACTAATCTGTCTGTGGTTGTGGTTGTGAAGGTACAAGAAAAATGTCTCTTAAAGCATCCTTTCGTTCTTTGACTGAGATGACTCTTCCACAACAGACTGCCTCCCACTTTGGATTATTTATGGCTTTATTTTTAAGCAACTGTTTTAACAAGTTGAGTTAAAACACTGAACCAGTTTACATCTACAAGACTTTGGATGGCTGATCCTGCAGGAGGTCTTTGTTTTGTTTGCATGTAGTCACAGTATTGCGTTGGTTCTTGTCTCTGCTCCAGTTTCTTTGCTTTGGCCCTTGTTAATGCAGCTACAGATGTTTTCTTTTGTATTTTATTGATGCTGTCTCTAGCTGAAGCTGCAAGTTCTTTTGCTGATTTAATTGGCCATTTTTCCACTGACAAGTATAGGAAACCTGGTCCTTTTTGCCACTCTGAATCCTCTTCAGCTCTTGAGGACTGACTCCTCTTGTTATTAAATCAGCAACATTCTGGGAACCTGGGATCCACCACCAGTCTTGACAGTTTGTGCTGTTCTGAATTTCCCCAATCCTGTTGGCGAAGAATGTTTGAAAGCCATAGCTTTCTCTCTGTATTGCACCAAGGATTGTTTGGCTGTCAACAAAACGATACCATTGTAGGAACTAGACTTATGTTAAATAAGTCTTTCTACATACGTCTCATAACAAAGTTATGAGAGAAATTTTTACCAAGGTATTTCTCATTACTTTAATATCTTGACTGTGCAAAGTGAAAAGTGACACAATAAGCGGACGTTCAGACGAGTTCAAGTTGATTCATAAAAGATTATGCAATCATTTATTTACACAAATTGAACAGATCATAAGTACACCTGATTGTGGTGATTCCTATAACAAGCTACAGAGTTAAATGAGGTAAAACTCGCGTCTGAATTTTAATTCACATAAAACTCAGATTACTTATAAAGAACAGTAAAACGTCAGTTCTGATGTTAACAACCAAACAATTTTACTGGCACTTTTAGCTTAAGTTTGGCAAATAAAGACAAAGAAAGGAGGAAAATAAGGTTAGTGTTTCACTCTTATTTTGTTAAGATGTGTTACAACCGGACCAGCACGTCCCCTCTGTGCTGAGATCTCCACATGACACGTCACCCGGAACACGACAGCGTTTACCTGTTGCTGGCTTCTTTACCACACTCCGGGTAAATACTGTCTCACCTCCGATCAGTCAGGGAACGTTTCGTTCGGCCCGCTCACTGTTCCTTGGCGAAAAGTGTTATTTTAGGCAACTTTCGTCTACTTCGATCTTCGCCAGAAAGATTCAAACTGGAATATCCGGTTCGGCCTTTCAAAATAAAATTCTCCCTCGGGAGTTGAAAAACACTTAGAGACTTGAGTCTCGGATGGACAGTAGCGGCGCGCCACTGTCCTGGCCGTAGACCCCCCTAATTGGCTTATGGACAAGATCTACGGGCCGAGCTGGTTTCTCCGAAGAGAACTTCAGCCTTCTTTCCCAGTTGGCATTCAGGAAGAAGTGTTCCGTCACTCAAAGACGTCCGTGTTAGTAATAGAATCGGACAAATTTGGTTCTGCCCTCAGACATTAAGAATGAGTCAGGAAAAGAAGAAATGATAAGACTTGTCAGCGGCGCCAGTCAAGGACAAATTCTGTGGTTGTTTTTAACAGAATGATAACCTTTTCTTTAGCTTTTCTTTCTGATGGACTCTAAGAGAAATCACTGTAAAACATTTATGATGATTAATTTACATTTCTGTTTAAATAATCAGTCTGAACCATTTGTTGGTCCAGATAAATGAAAGATTTTCTCAAGAAAACTCAAAATTATGTTACTGATGTTTAAAGTAAAATAAAACAGTGATTTATATAAAAACACAATGAAAAAATGGTAATGATTTTCTCTGTGATTTTTTATACCATTGATTAATCTTTTAGGCACGATAAAAGAGTAGAAGTGATTCCACTTTTTTTGTGACAGTCATACGATTTAACAAATGCATAAACATTCTTTGTTAAACAACAAATGAATCACGAACAGAAAAGATTGTTCTGTCCATTTTCTGATTAAGAGAACTGAGAACTTCTCTTCTGGGTTGAAATGACCTGTCATGGCCTAAATAGAGTTCAGTGTTCCTGCCTTCTCGTCAGGCCTTTCCGAGGCCTGCTTTGAGGCAGTAAACCTTGTTTCTTCACTCGAGGTGACCCCTACACCATCTTTGAACTTTGATTCTGCTATGTAGCTCAAAGTACTTCTTCAGACGTGATGCAAAAACTGCTCAACACATTTCTGCTTTAATAGCATCACTTTTTTGATCCAATGGAGTTAATTTGGCTTTGGACTCCGCTAACCTGATGATTAGGCCTTGGTCTGAAATCCACCTCAGGTACAACAGTGCTCCATAGGTCTGCTCACTCCCATCAGAGAATGTGATTGCCAGAGGACCATCATTAAAGCATTGAAGAGTTAAAGCTCTGCTAAACTTAATTCTTTCAAGCTGAGCATACTCTTCAAAAAGCTTGATTGCATCCTCCCTGAGGTCATCAGTAAGTCTTGTGTCCCATGTGTCCTGTACTGGAGTATGTGTTTGTTTAACTTGCTGGAATGCTCTCCTATCTAAAATAGCTCCTTTTGTTTTATTGGTGTTACAAAGCCAACTGGTTCATACAGTCCTGGGGTCGGATTTATAAAACTGGCGTAGGCACAATTTGAGCCCAGAAACTTGCGTACGCCACTTTTTACGCCAAGGTTGTGATTTATAAAATCCAAACTTGACGTGAAAATGTGCGGTGCCTCACGCCAGCTCTGACCCATGCGTATGCTCATTTTGGAGACGTGAAACTGCGACACAGATGGTGAAGTGAGGAATTGTAGCCACACTGTGTAATGGTCACTGTCAGAGATTTAATTTACCTTCATCAGACTTAGATTTTTATTCAACTTTATCATCAGCTTTCTTAACAGTAATATTTATGCTTCTGCTGCTGAGCCATGAGGACCTTTGAAATAATAAAAAACTTAAATAATCTTAAATAAAAGTTCCCATGCGCAAATCCCAGACAGCAACAGCCACGCTTTGGATACACACGCAGGGCGCATCACCTCGCCAGAGTTTGTCATGCATGGGGGGCGGGTGTGTGAGGGTGTATGCGCGCGAGCGCACGCGGGGGGGGGAGCGGGGGTGTCTGCCGCGGATAACAGAGCAGGCAGAACAGGCAGGAGGGGGAAAGGATGAGGAGAAGAGCAGTGAACTTATTTCTAATTTTATCTGACTTATTTAATTTTACTTTTATTGTTTTTTTATCATCCTGCAGGCTCTGATGGAAAATTAATTTGAAGCTGAGTATTTTTTTATAAAAATCGTTAGATTACTCTAAAGAAAAATGAGGGAAAATCTGTGTCAGTTACAGACGTGAGCAGCTGTCAGTCAGCACCTGTCATCCTCCAGACGCACAACGGAGCGTGTCTGAACCAATCACTTTTGTTGGCATTGATCAGCTGACTGATTTAAATACATCTTAACATTCATGAGGTACTTTGCATTGACTGTTTATGGTTGAGTGTGGGCGTGTAGAGGGTAGAACCTGAGGTGGGACCTCGTGCGCAAACTTTGACGTGTGGCTGTGATTTATAAAGGAAAGATGCACAGAAACGTGCGTATGCATGGTTTTATAAATCTGAACTTTTTTTGGCGTACGCCATTTCTGCCTTTTGGCCGTACGTTCCCTTTTAGTATGGTTTCCACGCAATCCTTTATAAATGAGACCCCTGACTAAGAAGAACCCTTGTTGTCAATGGATTTGGTGTGGTTTCTTATTTTCTCCTGCAGCAGATTTTCTCCAAGCTGCATTTTTTTCTTCCTCTTTGAGAAATTGATTGCAACATCACATGGAGTTTGTCCTCTTCTGCTACATATCCTAAGCCAAGTGCTTTGTTGTCCTCATCATGCATTTGGTTTGGTAGGATCAAAGTTTTTCCTTTGTGCGGTTTCCGACTACACTCTTTCATCTCACACTGCTCAGAAAAGATCCAAGGTTTCAGCTCGAACCCTCCAGCCTTCAAGATGTGAACCACATTCACTGTAATAGTTTTTAATTGGTCAAAGTTGTTGTGAGATGTGAGAATATCATCCACATAGCAATCATGATGGAGAACTAGTCGCTCTTTTTTAAAATGAGCAAAAGAAGGTAGATTTGCGGTCTCACACATTGCTAACTGAGCAATACATCCTGCTGGTTGGTCCCCTATATTTACTCTTGTATAGCATATTCTCCAAGTTCTTCATCATCTGAATCCCGCCAAAGGAATTTGTGCAGATGCATTTCCATCTCCTCCAACCAAATTGTTATACATTTTCTTTATGTCTCCCAGGGCAGCATACTTTCCATCTCTGAATCTGAGGAGGACAGCACGGATCTGGTTGAGAACATCTGGGCCTTTCATCAGCAGGTCATTCGGGCTCACACCTCAAAATCTTTGACTGTTGTTCCATACAAGTCTTACAGGAATTGTTACTGAATGTGGATTTGGAGCTATTAGATGACTCACATACCAAACTGGACCATTGCAGTTGTTGAGTACATTTTTGGATAATTTAATCGCAGCTCTTCGATCAACCATATCATGCACTTGAGAAGCATTTGCAACTTTCCACTCAGGTTGCTTAGCAAGCTGCTTTTCAGTTCTGAAGAAGGTAGCCTCAACTGTTGTTCTATTATTTGGTAAAGAAGCTGGATCTTCTAACCAAGGATATTTGGCAGCCCAGTGGGGCTCTTGGCTATGACTGTCTGCCATGACATAAGTGAGAGCCTCTTTTACCACCTCAAGTTCTCGTTCTTCAGCAAGCGTCATTTCTTTACCACCTGGTTGGCAGTTCCCACAGCGGCAGCCTCCACACCTTGGCTCACATGCAGCTCTGATACTATCCCATCTCCACCACTTTAAAAAGTCTTGATTAATACTTGATGTACTGGCTTCATGGAACTGAATATCTTTTGTGCTTATTTGAGATTGCTCTGGGTTGCTGCTAGTAAACTCCTCATACTTCAGTGCAGCAGCTCTCATTGATCTTGCAAAATGTGTTTTTGACATGTGGGTTGAAAAAGTAAGCTCCTCAAAGAGTTTTGGATGCGCTCCTCCAACCACCGTTTCCAGGGGTCCATCCCACAGTACAAGGTCTCCAACAGACCTTATCTTTTGTGGAGCCAATTGACCTTCTCTGTGGCTGATGAGCAGATTTATTTCCTTAGGCCTCACAAGCTCATGGAGTGGTAAATCTGGAAGGAGTTTTTGCAGCTGTCTTGCTGTCACATGTCTTTGAATGTCTGCAATGCTGTTCAGCCCATAACATACCATCTGGTGGGATTTGAAAGTGCCTTTGGAAGTCTTTACTCTGATCTTTAGAAGATATTGTTTTGTCTCCACTTCAGTTTTCATTCCTCCTACACCATGAACAACAAGGGTTATGCCTTCACTTCTGGGGTTTAGTTTACATGCAGCTTTGTGAGTTAAGTAATTTGTGTCAGATGCTAAATCAATCAGTGCCCCAATTCTTTGCTCATCATTTGCAGTGACTTCAAGGAGCATCATTATCACTGGGAGTTCTTTCAGCCCACTTGCTGCTAAGATGTTTGAATGTTCTTTTACAGTTCTGAGGGCTTTGGATGCAGTATTGGAAAACACATCTTTGCACTGTTTTGCAAGTTCAGGTGAAAGTTTCTTCAAAAACTCTTCCTGTTTTGTTGTGTAATTTCCTATGCTTTTCTCCTCTTCAAACGCAGCTATGTTTGCTTTTTGGTTTTCGTTTCTCCTTTTCACCTCAGCATTGGGGCAGAGATAATAGTGATGATCAGTTGTATTTTCCTCCTTGCAGCTTTGGTTTCTACACAGGTAACCAGGTTTGTAGTATGAACCACCATCATGTACCTCCAAACATTTCTTGAATGCTCCCAATTTCTTAACTGCAGCTCTATTTTCAGGTAATTTTAGGACTCTGAACTGTCTGCAAAAATAAAGTTTTCTCTTGTGTTTTCCATCACCGCAAACCACACAGCCTGCTTGATTGCTGTCAGATTTGGTTGATTTGGTTGTGGCATGTTTTAGTTCTGGTCTGGTATCTTTCCTTATTGGCTCTTCATCCCTTAGTTGTTCAAGTTGTTCATATATGCCCTCTTGCTCTTTCAGGAATGCCAAAAGACAATTAAACCTGTTATCCGCACCCACAGTTATCTTTTCATTGGCCACATGCACAAGCCATTCTTTTTTGAGTGCTTCGGGAGTTTACTTTCAATTGATTTCGTTACAAGTGGATTATTTATGGCTCCTGTATTTCCAAGGTCTTTTAGATCTTGAATGGCCTTTTCCACAGTTTGAATTAAATCTACAATTTTCCTAGGCTGATGGCTCCTAACAGCTGGCATTCTTTGCAGCCCTTCCACTGTAGCGGCTGAAAAGTCCACTTATCAAGATAAAAAAGAGAAGAGACAATCCTTGGCCAGCCAGAGGGAGTTTTAATTGAGTTCAGTCAGTAACAGCTTCAACCGACAGATCAGACCTTGCAAACCGAACTGACGCAGTTAGAAAACCATAACCTTTTATACCACGGTATCTTTGCCAGAAAAAGGGTGGGCTCTTCCCCAGAATGGGTGGAAATATAACACCACCCAATAGAACCCCTGATGATGTCAACTTTTCCAGACTATTCTAAAAGTTGTTTTTGTGACCCTATTCTGACCTTTTGTTCTCAAAGTTACTGCTAAAGCCTCAACANATAAAATATTTTTCCACTTCACCCTGAGAGTTATTTAGAAACACATCTGTTTTCATGCACATGTTAGGGGTTTATGAAAATGGAAACAAAACGGGTTATCTGTCGCCCCCGCGCGCGCGACCTCCTTTCACTACATGGTTTACGGCAGAGGGGGAGATGAGCGGGCCCTGGCCAAACCCCACCCCCACCAGGCCGCACCTACAGGAGGTGACGCTGCGTGGCTGAAAACAGGAAAGTCACAAATGCGCTCCATTAAATATTCCCGAAAATCAAAGAGACTAAACCCATGTTATTAAAAATATTTCACATACAAACAAACTTTTATCATTCTTCTTGATTTAAGCTTTGAATTACGTTCCACTAAGCGATCCCGAAAAGCGGCGGAAACAGCCACCGTCCGGGAAACAAACTTATCAAGACTCCCATACCCACAGACACTTTTTCACGGCTGTCAGCACCATATTTGTTCATCATGGCCTGTGCTCAAAAAGACAGCCCGCTGGTCGCATTCTTTGGCTGAAAACTCGGGCTCAGCGCCCTACCTAACGACATTCTATAACGAGATGTCGGGACCGCGGTCACTTGGAATGACTTCTAGCCTACAAAATGTCTCCTCAAATAGAAACAAGACGGAAAAACAACATTTCCCCTCAGCAGTTTAAACATTTTTTTAACGTGCCTACACTCACGATAGACAACACAACTGTCCTCTAGGCTACATTAAAACAGAAAACTGAGCTCCCTGCTTTTTTTTACTCTATGTGGAATGGATCGTTCTCGCACTTACCTCAGTTAGCATCATTTCAGCCTCAGAAAAACCAGACCAGCGTCTAACAATTTACAATTTCAATGTGTGTGGGCCAAAAAATTAGCCATAGCTCTTTAGCATAAGGTGCTAATGAAAATATTAGCTCACCATGCTTCTGTCGACACACAGGTTCTTTTTCAGCTCCAGTCCCAAACACTACCCACAACGGTCGAGGTATGACAGATCACAAAGCCCGGACACAATCAGCAGACAAAAACAGGTCAGCTTCTCCAGCCTCCATCTTCCGGTGGATCACAAGAGAAACAATCGACTGCTGCGGGCAGTCCTCCGGTCCCTGGAGCCGCCTTTTTGACAATGCCAATTTCTGTCATCGCATGAAAGCAGAAACATGTTGGAATAATGCCAGAAAAGTCTGCATGCATGGTCGTCATTAATGATTTACATCTGAGCAACAGGCAAACAGGACTCAATCAGGAAGCTCCGTCAGCTCGTCGCTGACACGTCAGCGGACACAGCCAATAATATACACCATGATAACATCATATGACGTGCTTTTAACCAATCACAAATCGCCCAATGTACTGTCCAGCCTTTCACAGGGCTCCCAGCTCAAAGAGTGTCTTATCAAACAAGAGAGGTCAGTCCGTTGCGGAGTCCTGTTGTCTGGGCCAACACAGATTAACATTGAACTAGTGACACAGATAGATAATTAGTCCATAACAATGAGGATACTTTAATAAAGGATAAATGACACACAAACACAATCATAACAGAATCAATGATCAAACAATAAACAAAGATAAATGCACCATGGTGTAAATTCTTAAAACTGGATTAACTGTTTTGGCCGTTAATATAAAAGTTCTGCATCAAAAGTCCATGATGATGCCTGCATAAACGAATATCCTCAAAAATAAAAATGATAGGAATAAAATGATACGTTGTTTTTAAAACAAGTTCAGTTCAGTTCTTTAAGTTGCAAAAACAAAGTAAAAATGTTCATTGGGGGCAGAACAACACTCTGGAGGAGGTCTTTCCTTGGAAGATTACATCAGCTTTTTCACTCTGTTACCAGCTCTTCTGTGGCCACTGAGCCCCCTCAGCCTCTTGTAGGCCTTAGTTTTTACCAGACAGTTTTTTGGGAGGCGGGTTGACATCCTCTGTGGTCATCTGAAGCTGGACAATTGGTTTGCAGCAGCCAGGTCCATTTGAGCCATCACCTTGAGAGTCCACCAATGCTTCCCAGCCGGCAGGATGCAACATGCCAGAAAGGAGATTATAATTAGTACTAATACTGTGCTAATCCCTATTTTCACTATCATAGCTATTCCTTGTCCTAAATTTAGATCAAACCCACTCCACGACTAGTCATCTTTACCAGCGTTCTCATTAAGCGCTACTTTTAATGCTCTAATTTTCTCCATGGCTTCGGAAAACACTCCTCCTGGCATTGTATTCYGAGGCACATATGTACAACATTGGTCTTTAAACATCTGACAAACTCCACCTTGAGCGGCTAATAACCAGTCTAATGCTTGTCGRTTCTGCAAAGTCATTCTGGTGGTTTCATGCAACTGTTCTCCTAGCAGCCCAAGTGCTTTAGTAGTGTAATTAAGAATGCGTTGTTGTTATAAAAAATGTAATTCACCCTTTCCACGTTCTTATTAATTGTTACGCAAGGGAGTATATATTCTACCCCTGCTTTGATCTCATCCCTAGCTTTAAACTCAGGTGGGATTCCTTTAGGTTGACTTATTGCAGTTAGATATACATTTTTGTCAAAAACATCATGTCTTTTATTTCTACTTTTATAATCACTTGTGTCCATTTTAATTAACTCATTCACTTGGTCATGTAACATTGTTATGGCCATCTTCATTCTGACCATGGCACATAATCCAATCCATCTCAGTGGTAGTATATTTCTGAGAACATCATCTCCACACATCCAATAACTATCTGCAATTGGAGAAGTTTGATCACCGAATAAATAAATTGTTGGAATTGTCAAGGTTATGTTTACACATGCTTGGCTTAACGATTCTGGGTTTTCATACCAAACAGGTGTTGTTACAAAGATTGGTGTCATATTTGCATGTGGAAACCAGGAGAGCACCCAAGTTACATTACATTTAACCATTGTATAGCCTACATTAGATCCACGTTTATCTGTGAAACCTCCACTTGTGAAACATTCATGTTCAGCATCATAATCTATTTTGTATCTTGTTGGCGGTCCCTTTTGTTCAGTTTTGATTAAGAACTCAGTGCATTTTTCTTGGATCTTACAATCACGGTAGATATCCAAAAAATTGGGATTTTTCTGTGCTCCATATAGAAGCCTACATTTTATTCCACACATTGGAAGTTTGAAAAACATTGGTATGTTTGACTGGGTGTTGGTTTGGTATTTATCTTCTTTACATTTTCTCTTTGTTCTTCAGCACATTGCTGTGAATTGTATTTTTCTGGGATCACTGTTGGTAATGAACCAGGAGCTTTAGTACATATAATGCATTCTTCTGAGGTCATTTCCTTTGATGTATAGAGTGCCCATAAATATCAGGTATTTTGATTTGCTAATTCCCAAAGTTCATCACTTTTAACCGGCCTTGGTCTTCCTGCTCTGGGAGAGATAATTCCATGATTTATTTCAGGTCTTTTTCCAAAAGGCTTAAACATAGGTTTGAAATTTCCTTCATCATCAGTTCCTTCAATCAAATCCAATCCTCCCTTAAGAGGATCAGAAATGTCATAAATGTTATAACTTTTCGTAGTTGTTTCAGCATTTTTAGTTGTTCTTTTAAGGGTTGGCTTTGTAGTTGTGTCATGTGTGGTTGCATCTTTCCTAATTACTTTAACAGTTAATGTTTTTTTCTGATTTTTGGCTTTTCCACTGTTGGTTTAGTTGGTTCAGCGTCATCTAATTTAATGGTAGGTGTGGTTAATGGTGTTGTTGTTTTAGCCATGTTTAGCAATTTTTTTGCTTGTGTAGTTGTTGGTTTGACCGTGATTGCCAAACCTTCCTACTTTGGCATTATTACTTTTGGTGTGGTTTTGGCTACTGTAGTTGGGAATATCTCTGGTTTTGGTGTTGTTTCCTGGATTCATTCCATTTTTTAGGTTATATCTCTTATTTTTTCTAGATTTTGCTAGTTTTATTTTACGTTTAGCAATGTGTTTTGGCGTTTTTGAGCATGCAAATATATTTTGTAATGCTGGTATAAGGTGCCAGCTTGTGGTGGGGTGTTTTTGTTGCATCATACTCAGCTTTGTTATGATGGCTTGGTCCTTCTTCCGGCTGCTGTCCTAGCAGCCACTCTCGTGAAGGGTCTGCGAGGGCCCCACTGTACTTCACCTCCTCCAGTTTGATTTGTGCCATCATGGATGCCCCTAGGATTATCCAGACTAGAAACGTTAACAGACTCATTTTCTGTTGCCTTTTTGGTGTCATGTTCAATGTTTATTTTCTCTACCACACTACCCTTGTTTATGTCTGGAACTTTGGTGCAATGACTGAGATGGTACCAGKTTGAACTTCCTTCCACCTGAACTGCCGTCGGTGTGGCATGGACAATGGTGAAAGGACCCAATCGTCTTGGCTTGTGCCACTTCCTGCGGAAGACTTTGATGTAGACCTGGTCACCTGGAACCACTRGCCCCTCAGCATCTGCATTTGAAGGAAGAACTGATGACATCATCACCCGACACACGTACACACATGCACCCGCCTTCCCTCAGATACCCACGAGCTGGGCCTCCACACCCTTTTAACTGTGCCTCCAGTTGAGATCCAGTGAGCATGAGTGATCCAGGTCGTGGTGCTGAAACAGTTCCCCACTAGCCACTCAGATAAGTCTCGTCGTGGGATAAAAAACCTGAAATGGCTGAGGCAAAAACAGAAAAAGCGGCGCAGATGTGACAAAATGAAGTATTGTGAGATAAACCGATGTACGAAACACATGCAGTGCGACGCAGCTAGGAGTGGAGGTCCACCCACCTTCCCAGAGTGTTTTAGACTGTTTTGCAGCAACATGGGGGCAAGTAAGGTCAGATCTGAAATATCCCACAATGTGTATTTAAACTAAAAAGATCCACCATGTGAGACTGCAGATACGCGGTGGTGTCTCTGCAGACTCACAATGATCATATTTAGTTTTAGATTAAAGAGTATGCAAACAGTACTTCGTTATCAACACGTTTAACCATGTTTTTTTTCTCATTTCCCTCTGAGACCTTTTTGTTTTTTTAATTGATAAGTGACTGGGCATTTCAAAAAATGCAGGGGACCAGCTAACCCAAAATATCACAGCCCCCTGACTGCCACAACCACTGGCAAAGATTATGCAAAATTCAACCAAGCCCAAACAATAAATAATCAGATGTTCGTATTTCTCTAAATGTTAAGATCAATTTTCAAAGCACAGTAAGACAGTCTAAACAGGTGAAAACCATAATAACCTATTGGGAAAGGACAAAACACAAAAAAGATGAGTTAAAAAAACTGTGTAGACGACACACATAGGAAATGACCATAGGTCAAACAACGTCTAACAACCGGAACATAATTGAAAAAGAAATGAAATTATCAGGTGCACATTTAAAACCAGAAATTAGACACAAAGGGAAAGGATAGACAGACAAACAGAGCTAGCCCCATTGTTTATTGAACAGCAGTAAACAAAACTAATATTGCCTTTGTCAAAATAAAGTAAATAAACCAAAAAAAAATCAAAATTAAAGGCTTTCCCACAAAGCCTTTTCTTAAATTTGGTTAAATAAATGTCTCGATAGGCCTCATATTTATATTA
>NW_013953191.1:104097-107218 GCF_001266775.1 Austrofundulus limnaeus
TATATATATGAGCCAAATGATGACATATAAAATGTCATCATTTGGCTTACATTTCGTGGTAATGGAGCTTTACTTATCCCTTTTAGGTGTTCTAGGGATATGGAAACAGTCCCATGAGAGATCAGTCTCCCAAGATATTCAACTTGTGGTTTTTCAGAACTGTAGTTTTGTTAGAGAGGACTTGTGTCCTCCCTTTGCTAGTTTTTGAAGAACTTTGTACCCGACGAGAGTCTTCAACCGTATTTGAACAGATCAAGATGTCGTCAACATATTGTATCAATGTACTGTTAGTCTCTATACCTTCCAGGTCTTGTTTCAACAACTGATTAAACACATGTGGACTGTGCTTAAATCCTTGTGGCATGTGTGTGTAACATTATTGTTTGTCACGATATGTGAATGCAAATAGGTACTGCAATTCTTCTGCCAGTGGAATGCTGAAAAATGCTGAACAGAGYTCAATCACTGTGAAATATTTTGCATCAGGAGGTATATTTGTCAGTAGTGTATTTGGATTTGGAACCTCTGCTGTTGAGTCCGAAATGATCTCATTAATCAATCTTAAATCATGTACCAGGCGGTACGTTGATTTATCTGCTTTTAGTACTGGTAGAATCGGGGTGTTGCATGAGCTTTGTGTCTCTTTCAGTACTCCTGCCTCCAATAATCCATTTATGGTTTTGCTAATACCACTTTCTGCTTCCGGTTTCATTAGATATTGAGGACGATAGGGAAGTTTTACGTTTGTCTTTAACTCAATCTGCACTGGTTTGCAGATTTTATTAAACCYACATCTGTGTCATGTTTAGACCAGAGCTCTTCTGGTATTTCTTTTAGTATTTCCTCTTTTAGTTCATCGCAGTCTTTTTCTATTGCTGAATAGTTTTGCATTTCAGTCTTTCTTGGTGCAGTTATTATCTATGGAGTTGCTGTCATAAAACTACCACAGATTATTTTTTACCATACTTGCATCATCTGTTGTTAAAATAAGTGGATTATCTGTAGCTTTCCACTCAATTTGGGATGCAGTTAGCATCATTGGTCCCAGATCTTTTGATTCAAAACCTTCATTAACCATTAAGGTTATGTGTGGTGCAGAATGAGGAACTTTATAACATTTTGTGATAAATGAATTTGTTTCTGCACTTGCAGCTGCACCTTGTACACCTATCATGACGTTTTGACTTGTTAGATTAACATGTACTGTAGGTCTTTTGTTTCTTGGTTCCATTTGTCTTCAAATACTTTACTACATGATGGGTCAAATACATAGTACAATGATAGTCACTCATTGGTTGGCTTGCATTTGGAAGTTGTGCTTTAATGTARTTTTCCCATTTCTTAAAAGTTTCTGATATTGGGTTTGTAATATTTCCCAGCCAGTAAATGTTTGCATATTCAGTCTGTGCATACATTTGAAGATCTAATCCAGAACTGTCTACATATACTCCTTGTGTAGAACACCACATTTTTGCTTTTAGTTTGCACAATGCATCTCTTCCCAATAAGTTTATAGGAGTTTGGTCAGATACTAAAATTGGCATTTTAATTTTAGTTTGATTTATTGTCAAATTCAGTGGGGCTGTCATTTGCTTCATTTGTTTTTTTTTCCCAGAGAATCCCACTGTCCTGACATATTTGTCTGACATTTTGAGGTGTTCTGCATGTTCTGACTTTACACATGTGAATGACGCCCCTGTGTCTACCAACATTGGTACTGATTTTCCTTCAATTTTTACTTCAACCATTGGGTCCGTATCTAAATTTTGGGTTAAAATTGGTAGTTCACACCTCATAATGGGATCCCTAGAATCCTTGTTGTTTTGCAAATGGATTAACTGGVCCTCTGGGCCTCCCCTGACCGAACCTCATCCCCCGGCCAAGCCCTGTCCAGGCAGGGTTTTAGACTGGATTTCCACATTGTCTCAGCCTGTGTCCCATCTGACTACAACCCCAACATGGTCCCAAAACTGTGCCTTTTCATCTTCGCCAGTTTTGTTGGTAGGAGGGACCTCTCCCTCCACCAGGTCCACCTTGTTGTCCTGGGTAGACATTTATGACAGGTGGAAAAAGTCCCACAGGTCCTATTGCTTGGGGAGGCTGCATTTGTGTTCCATTATATCCAGCCATGTTGTTGGTGTTTGGCTGTATGACAGGAGCCTGAGTCTTTTCTTTTGTTTGTTTTTGCTGTTCACTTATGTGAAGCTGTGTCAGCTTCCTTTGTGCATTCAGGTCTGCGTCCTGCAGCTTTTTCATGTCCTTTCTGTATTTCTCAACTGCATGGACCACATATTCAAGGAACTTTGCATGGCTTTTTGTGTTCAATGCTACCACATCCTCCAGTTTCCCTTGCACTGGGGTTGGCATTGCACTCACCAAGGCTGATCTGAACAAAGTTCATCATCATCATCATCATCATCATCATAATCGTTTATTTATAAGCGCAATAAAAACCAAAGTGCTGTACAGGTGCATAAAATAAAAACAACAAACAAAGTACAGTAATAAAATGAACAATAAAATCAAACAAAACAGCAAAGGCTGGTCTAATGATCCTGCTCTTCAGACTCAAATGCCTGTTTAAACAGAWYAGTTTTTAAKAGAGACTTAAACTCATTTAGAGACCCAGCAGACCTCACAGACAGTGGGAGATCGTTCCAGAGCCGAGGTCCTGCAACTGAAAAGGCTCTGTCTCCCCTGGTCACAAGCCGAGACCTGGGAACAACTAAAAGCTTTTGATTTACAGATCTCAGGAATCTAAAGGAAAAAAAATTGTATAGGTCTTCTGGACGGGTTCTTCTTTAATGAAACGTTTCATCTCTCTTCCAAGAGACTTCTTCAGTCTGAAGTAAAGGATAAAAAAGGAGAAAGCAAGACCATAGCTGCTCTGAAATTATTAACTTTGACAAAGTATAATGTAGACCAAAACTATCTAGCATTATTTTCGGAAAATATTTTTATAATAAGTGTATAAGTTTTTCCTATAACCCTTTTGTTTCTGTTTTATTTCCTATGTGGATTTTGGACTCTGCCCTCTGGCTTGCGTCTGGGCGCTCCCCAAACTGGCTCACCCACCAACTGGAGGGGTGGCCGGGGAACCTTGTTTGGTGTGGGTGTGCAG
>NW_013953191.1:110582-114898 GCF_001266775.1 Austrofundulus limnaeus
TTTAATTTTGGCTAAAACGGCTCTCCATAACTCATCAATAAAAAAGCAAAAAATCTCACAGGAAAATGAGAAAAAACCTTGGTTAAATGTGTTAATAACGGAGTACTGTTTGCATTTTCTTTAATCTAAAACTAAATACGATGACCGTGAGTCTGCAGAGACACTACCGCGTATCTGCAGTCTCACATGGCGGATCTTTTTAGTTTACACATTGTGGGGCATTTCAGATCTGACCTTATTTGACCCCATGTTGTTACAAAACAGTCTAAAGCACTCTGGAGAGGTAGGGGGACCTACTCCCCTAGCTGCGTCGCGCTGCATGCGTTTCGTACATCGGTTTATCTCACAACACTTCATATTGTCACATCTTCGCCACTGTTTCAGTTTTTTCTCAGCCATTTCAGGTTTTTTATCTCACGACAAGACTTATCTGAGTGGCTGGTGGGGAACTGTTTCAGCACCACGACCCGGTTCGCTCATGCTCGCTGGTTCTCACCTGGAGGCACAGAAGGAAGTGGAGAGCCGGCTCGTGGGTATCTGAGGGAAGGGGGGTGCATGTGTGTACGTGTGTGGGGTGATGATATCAGTTCTTCCTGGCGGGGTTTTAAGTTACTTGCATAAATACATAAATGGGAAAACTGCGAACCTGTTTTCACGGGCAGTTTACTGGGAGCCAGTCGACTGTATTACATTGCTAAATGAGTGGACTTTTGCTAAAGGCAGCAGAGAGAAGTGCAATTTGTACACGGAATATAACATTTGGTTTCCCCCTGGCTTTGTTCAAGGACAAAGGCTTTATTATTTATAAATGAGGATAAGACGGAGAACTGATGTGTTTGAGTCATGTTGTTTCTTAAACAAAAATGATATGAATTAATCATCATCAGTTTCACACATGTCCTGTCTGTCTGCAAGAGTGTTTTTGAATTTTTTTTCCAATTTTTGTCTTTTCTCTCTGTGTTTTTGTGTGAGTTTTTTTCGCGGGGAAGATGCTGTTTCTCATCGGGGGTGGGGGGTTGCTCCATTTCCACCTGGACCGACTGGGAGCTGCGCGCCACCTTGTGCTAGCCTTTCCAACTGGAGTTTCCTGGGGGTCCTTTTGACGGGGACCCATCGTTCCTGCATCTTCACATTCTACCTTTGAGCAGGCCGTGTTTTGCGGCTGCTCTCTTTCTGGGCGAGGGTTCTAAAATGCTACACCTTTGGCCCTTTCTATTCTACTGTGGTTTCTGATAACACACCCCCTGCCTTAATTGACATAAAGAGAACAGAACTGTTTTTACACAGTGTGTGAGTGCTTTTGGCCACACTGTTTGCATTTTTTCCGCCTCCATGAAACTCTATGATTTGCCCCATCTGAAATACTGGACTAACCTTGTGCGTTTCTGACTGGCTTATTATTGTGCATTTTTAAATGCTTCACCAGTTTGACTGCAATGCATTTATGTCTGTGCAATGTTTGAGATTTCCTGTGTTTTTTTTTCCTCTCAGGGACTAGATGACGCCCTGGGTAGCTGGGTTGGTTTTTGGCTCCCCCTCCTAGGGAAAAAACATAATTTTTAAACATTTAGATTTCTCTGGATGGTTTTGGGATTGTTGTTTTTTGATTTAATGTTTTGTTATGTTTTGTTTATTTTATGTTTTTCTAGTATTTTCTCCTTCTGTGCAGCTCCCTGGTAAAGTTTAGGTNGATTTAATGTTTTGTTATGTTTTGTTTATTTTATGTTTTTCTAGTATTTTCTCCTTCTGTGCAGCTCCCTGGTAAAGTTTAGGTGATTGACAGCTGAGTCTCGGTGAGACTTTTCCATCGGCAGTCACATTTTTTTGATTATTTGTTTCTTTCTGCGTTTGTGGTAGGCCGGGGAGGGGGTATTCTGCTACCTCGAGCCTGGTACCCACGAAGACGTATTTGAGGGAGAATTAGCCCATCTGGGTTTTGCTGTTGAGGTCCGGGGAGCTGAGAGTTGCTGTCCAAACAGCGTCTATGTCATTCACAGGAGGACTAGATCTAGGCTTACTTTAGGGTTTAGCTTAGGTGTGACAAGAGGAGGGGGAACTATTACCTTTAGTTTAATGTATTTAGACTTTAGGTTTAGCTTTTGTTTGTTATTTTTTGTTATACATTTGTGTTTTTATGTTTTTATCTTCCTTGCACAAGCCAGCTCATGCCAGTAATCCATGCATTCTCTGTTCATGCCTTATGGGCACTGTGGGTTTTGTTTTTTTAGTGATTCTGTCTTGACTGGGGTGGGAACAGAATTTTGCACATTGTCCTAATTTGAATTACTTAAGGTTCATTAATTGACAACTAGTTGTTATTAAGTTAACACTTTATCCAAGATAAGATTCTGATGGAACATAGGCAGCTCACGCAATCAAATTCGCTGGGAGGCAGAACTTGTGTTGTGATATCTTGTCTAACTTTGGGCTTTTGAGTTTTTTAAATTTTGACGTTTTTCTCCTGATGAGTTTCTGGTATTTCACTTGTCATTTAAGCCTTTTTTACTGTTGTATCTTACATTGGTTGCATGTATATGTTGTTGGTCGTCCTTTAGCTTGCACTATTTTTCCCTTATTTCTCCATTGTTTCTGTTTGTTGAGTGATGTATTTGTGTGTGGACGTTTCATAATTATTCCATTTGGTTTGGTTTTGAGTATTGTTTACTCAAGAGAAGGGATTGTCATGGTCTAATTATTTATATCTGTTTCCCCTTGACACTGTCCATCACTCTTATCTTTCTGATAGCTCCAGACGACTCCACAATGGACTGAACTCTAACAGACTCTTTGGGTGGGAGTCTTGTGATAGGCTGGACAGTATATTTCGCAATCTGTGATTGGTTGTAAACTGTCACATGGTGTTGACATGATGTATATTATTGGCTGAATTCTGCTGACGCATTCAGTCGCAAACATGCAGAACCRTCCTGATTCAGTTCTGTTTGTTTGTTGCTCATAATTAAACCATATTTGATTATTATACACGCAGACCCTTCTGGTATTATTCCAACGTGTTTCTGCTTTTGCGACCACAGTTCTCTTTTTTATTTAATCAAGAATGGTAGATTCTGGTTCCTTTGCTCTCAGTCAAGCTGAAGAGTCGGGTGAAAGGAATTTATGGTCCCTTTGAAGAGGAACAGACAGTCCTTATGGGGGATGGAAGCAACAAGAACTTATCAGAATGTAAATTCTGTCAGTTTGACTGCTGGGGCACCAGGAAGTCCAGTGGGTGAAGGTGTGAGAGATGTTAATTCAGCCACAAAGGAAGTTCCATGCAAAAATCTTTAGAAATAGTCTGAGGTCAAAAGTGGGGGTTTCCTTCGTTTCTGAGCCGTTGTCATAGGAACGAGTGAAATCTAATCAGAAATGATGATTTCTATGCAGGAAAATTCTATATTCTTATGGCTTATTTTATTTTATTTATTTATGTTTTGCTGACAACTGTGACCTTAGTATTTAACTTTCATTCCTCTTGTAGTACTCATTTGGAATGAAAAAAATCATTGAATTCTTGATTTAACCTCATTATTCTGCACTATATATATATCACTCAAAGATGTTTGGAGCATTTTAGGTCCTGTTTTATATTCAAATAAGGGGCAATGCAAAAACACAACTTCAAATAAATAAAGCAAAGCAAGCCGGTCTTGCTTTTTCCTTTTTTCCCCTCTAACACACCTTTCAACCTTGTCAGCAGAACCTCCCTCTGTTTACGCTGGTTTTAAACTGAAGTGGTGTTTCAACCTCGAACTGCTCCAATGGTGAGACAGTTTAGAGTTGCAGAGCTTACAGAGACCTTTACTTCTTTCCAGCCCACCGTTGGTTTTAAAATAAAGTTTTAAAATAAAAAATGCCCTGAAGAATCCCGTGACTTCCGCCATGTTTCTGCCCCGGCTGCAGCTCATTCGGGTTCATGAGAGCAGCTGCTTGACAACAAAGGCTCTCACTGGATGAGACGCGGGACGAAAGCCATCTAAACCAATAGTGATCAAGATCCTGCCTTCCCACCATGACCACTGAGTTTATGTGTCTCTCTGTGTGTGTTTGCTACTCAGTGAACAGAGATCCGATGGAGAAACATGAATGAATAAATAACTGTGTTAACGCACTGTTAAAATAATTATCGCTGTTAAGCATCAGCTGTGTTAATGGGTTAATAACACCTTAACGTGCCCAGCACTTGCATGTATGTATGTATATATGTATGTATGTATGTATGTATGTATACATACATACATGTATGTACATATGCATACATACATACATACATACATACATACATACATACATACATACATACATACATACATACATAC
>NW_013953191.1:115076-116452 GCF_001266775.1 Austrofundulus limnaeus
TGTATGTATGTATGTATGTATGTATGTATGTATGTATGTATGTATGTATGTATGTATGTATGTATACATACATACATGTATGTACATATGCATACATACATACATACATACATACATACATACATACATACATACATGCATACATGCAAACTTACACATATACATACACACAAACACACACACACACACACACATTAGGGCTGTTAAATTTATCGCTTTAACTATTTGCATTATTTTTTTCACACTGACGCGTTAAAAATAAACTAACGCATCGATTAATTTGAAAAGAGTCCCTTCCGCCTTGCAGTACCACACTTCCGTTTCCTCAGTCAAGCTAGCAATGGAGAAAAAGAAAGACACACTTTTAAATGGGCAACTTCGCTTTAAGTTGTTACCAGATGGTGGTTTGGACAAAACCAAAGTATTTTGCGTGCTTTGCAATGGTGAATTTAGTTACCACTGAAGTAATTCATCACGTGTATATCACCTGAAAGCAAAGCATCTCAGTGTGGCAGAAACTTCGGAGGGAGGAGGAGGTCTCCGGCAGACAACTTTGCAGCAGTTTGGAGCAAGAGGTGGGCTGTTATCCAGGCAAAACAACAACAAAATCACTGAGGCTATTGCTTATTGGGTAGCTAAAAATTGTTGCCCTGTAAATATTGTTGAGGATACAGGACTGAGAGATGGGATTCGGGAGGCATCGGGGGACTCTGCTTACCATTTACCTGCAAGGCAAACCGTAATGTCCAGAATAGATACATTGTACAAAAACCAGAAAGCAGTGAAGCAAAGCCTGTTGGACAAAGCCCCGTACTTCGCTCTCACATGCGATCATTGGATTTCTGCTGGCAATGATAACTATTTGTGTGTCACGGCTCACTTTATTGACAACAACTGGTGTCTGCACTCTTTCACATTAACTGTGAGTAAATCTACTGATCGCCATTATGCAGAGGCATGTGCGCAGCACATTCAGGCTGTTGCACAAGAATGGAACATAGAGAAAAAGTTAATGCTTGGGACAGACAGTGCTCAAAACATGACAGCATCTACAAGACTCCTTCCTTATGAACGTCTGCCTTGCACAGCACACGCTTTACAGAGAGCAATCACAGTGTCACTGGTATGGAGGACCAAACCTATCATTATTGGAAATAAATGTATAAATATATAACTGGCGTATTAAAATAAATTATAGGCTCCATAGTATGGAGGACCAAACCTATCATTATTGGAAATAAATGTATAAATATATAACTGGCGTATTAAAATAAATTATAGGGTCAAAAAGAAGTTTGACAAATAAATTATTGTGCCATTAAATCAATTATTTAGATATAAATGTGTATTTACATTTTAATTTTGAAGGATTATAT
>NW_013953191.1:117131-123229 GCF_001266775.1 Austrofundulus limnaeus
CCTCCATACACTGGGTGACAGTGGATTTGATGCTGTTTTAACCAAATGTCGGAAAATTGTTGGTCACTTCAAGCACAGTCCATCTAGTGCTAGAGAGTTGAATCAACAGCAAGTTGCACATAAACAAAAAGAACCCCTGATTCAAGATGTGCCCACTAGATGGCACTCCACTTTGCACATGATCAAAAGGATCCAACAAAATAAATCACCAATCGAGACAACATTATCACAACAGAACAGTAAAATCCCCATGCTACTAGAAGCTGAGCTTGCAAAGCTGAAGAAGTTGGAGGAGCTACTTGATCCATGCAGGTATGGTTTTTTTCTGTTCTTGTGTATTATATTAGTTTGATCATATCAAATCAGTTTTCTTTAGGACTATGACTATTTTAAATGACATATGCTCTTAAATTAAAATAGTTACTAATTTATTGTGTGTTTTCACAGGTACGTCACTGAAAGTCTGGGTGGTCAGCATTACATCTCTTGTTCTGTGGTGTTGCCTGCCTTCTGCCACCTGTTCAGAGTCATGGAGCCTTCAGATGATGATACGGTCAACAATGATCTGATTCAAAAAGGCCTTTTGTGAAGACCTGGCTCAAAGAAAGGAGAACTCCAACCTCACTTGGCTCAAGATTGCTACTGCACTTGATCCCAGGTCTAAGGATTTAAAAGGCCTGCCTAAATCTGAGAGAGGTGAAGTTTGGAGTTCTCTACACAACCTACTCAGGGAGGACAGAAATGTTCAGATCCAGGGAGCTGAAACATCAGGGGAAGCACCACTAAAGAAGAGGAAGATGTCAATCTTCTTACTTGCATCATCTGATTCAGACACAGATGATGAGTCTGAGTCCACTCAAACTACACTGGACCGCTACAAATCAGAATCCAAAACTGACATGGATGAGTGCCCACTGCAATGGTGGTCAAAAAGAAAGGACTCTTATCCTGGACTAGCACTTATTGCACTCAAATATCTCTCAACACCTGCCACCACTGTACCCTGTGAGAGACTCTTCTCCCTGTCAGGCCACATCGTTCAGAAAAAAAGAGCTGCTCTTTCTTCTAGTAACGTTGAGAGACTGGTGTGCCTCAGTAGTTGGCTACATATGAAGGAGGAGTAGATTTGGTTTCAAAGCTAAAGCTGAAAAGTTCTCAAAATTGCAGTTCGCACTACTTCATCATGGTTTTCAGTGAATGTTCTGAATGACAACTTGAATGTACTGGCAATGCACTTTATTTAAGTCATGTTATGATTGCTTTTATACAAAAGCCAGTTTTTTATTTTATATATTTTAAAAAGCATCAAAGTTAAAGAAAAATGAACAAAATCATACTTTTTTTCAAACAATGAATGTTCTGAACCAAAAATAGAATGCATTCGGAAGAAATCTTTCCAAGTTGAAAAGGTTAAATAAAAGTCAGTTTTGTTAAACTGATTTGTTTGATTACTTAATTTATCCTTATAAGTTGACATGTCGCGATTACTTACAAAAAAAATTAACTGCGATTATTCACAGTTAAGTTTTTTGATTTACAATTAATTAGTTAATTTTTATTAATTAATTAACAGCCCTATTATATTTGAGACTGATTTACTAAACAATAACTAAATGTGTAAGATTATTAATCTTGTTAGCAGAATGTGTAAGATAATTTATCTTGTTAGCCTGGAAGTTTGGCACTCTGACACTGGCTTACTGATGTTGCACGGATTCAGGTTTTCCTGCCTGGTCAGTAAGTGCCCATACCATTAGGAAGCCAGGGTTCAATGCGTTTAGACCAGCATTACCATTCTGCATTACAATATTACAGTAGCGTTTGAGAATTCATTCATCTATACCTGGTTTAGGCAAAGGTCCTAAGGAGGCATCAGTCCAAACCTGAGGTATAACATCATAAAGGCAGCTTTTATAGTTGGACTTCATCTTCACATTACCTGTGTAAATAATTACACTGAACATTTTTACTTAAGTAACATTTTATCAGTGACTTTTTTACATAAGTAGATTGTTTTAAGACTCTACTCTCTGACAAATCCATTCTGAATTTGTCAGCAACTCTTCATGGAATACTGTCGATAATGAGATCCACAGAGAATAAAAAACTCTTTTAAAAGAGTTGGTCTGACTCTGTTTTCTAAAGATGGACACACCACACACACCACGTGGATATGTGTAAACAAAGTCAAACTTATTCATTTAGGTGAATATTTTAAATTTGTTTGCTGCTTTTAAAAACTTTGTTCCATCAATTCAAGACAATTGAAATTATCTTGACTGTTGAAATGAATGTCACAGACATTACTCTTGATGGTTATGTGGCGCTTGAAAAATATAGGTTTGTTTATTTTGTCATCATGCTCATAGGATATATTTTGATCATTTTCAGTAATTCTACTATTGTGTATCTTATTGTGATTCATAAAAACCTCCATGAGCCCATGTACATTTTTATTGCTGCTTTGTTAATCAACACTGTTCTTTTCAGTACAGGAATCTATCCAAAACTGTTGATTGACCTTTTATCTGAAAAACAGGTCATATCTTTTCCAGCTTGTCTCTTCCAGGTTTTTGTTTTTTACTCTTTGAGTGGGTGTGAGTTTTTACTGCTGGCAGCCATGGCCTTTGACAGATATGTGTCTATATGTAAACCTTTGCAATATCACACTATCATGAGAAAAACAACTGTAAATGTTTTCCTTGTTTTATCATGGCTTGTACCTTTTATTCATCTTGCTGTGCCAGTCATAGGGAACGCTAATCAAAAACTCTGCAGCTTTACTTTGAAAGGAATTTTTTGCAACAACTTACTGAACCATACATTCTGTGTGAGTTCAAAAGCAGTGTTCATGTTTGGTTTAGTTATTCTTTTCAATATTTTTCTTCTTCCAATGTTCTTTATATTGTTCACTTACACGGTTATTCTTATAATAACTTATAGAAGTTGCAGAGAAGTCAGGAAAAAAGCTGCACAGACCTGTTTGCCTCATCTGCTGGTTTTAATAAATTATTCATGTTTGGTTACATTTGAGACCGTTATAGTTAGACTGGAATCAGATATTTCCATTATTGCACGTTTCGTAATTATGCTGCAAATGATCACATATAATCCTCTTTGTAATCCAATTATATACGGACTAAAAATGACTAAAATTTATGAGCACCTCAAAAGGCTGCTCGGTAAATAAAAGGCTGTAAGGTAAACAAATGGATTTTTCTTTTGGTTTTCTTTCTTGTGTTTGCAATGATTTTAATCTAAATTTTAAAGCTACTGTCATTCCATCTTTATTCTGTAAACTTTGAATTCCAGTTCATATATTAACACAATTTTGTCTTTTTGAATATTTTTTTATTTAACTCCAAGTTTCTGATAGTGGTTGAATAATAATTGAATATACGTACATGTTGCATTTTTTGTTTTATCTTGTCTGCACTATATTGTAGCTTTAAAATCTATGACAGTACTGAAATTATTAAAAACACATAATTTTTGAAGGATGGATAAACAAGATGACCTAGTGTATTTCTTGTAGAGTAGGCAATTCTTATGCTTCGGGACACACAATAAATTTGCTTTTGCATTTGTCCTTCTACTTGTCAGGTTTTGTTGAGGTCAGACTCAGGAATATAAACCAACACCAGGAGCTCAGTTTTAAAAAAAAGTAACCATGGGAAATGAAAAAGATGTAGCAGCAAAAATCCATAATAAAAAAGGAAAACCCAAGGAATATATTAAAAATGGCAAGGCATGGAAGCACAATGGCAGACTAAAAACAAGTGAAGACTACTGATGGCAAAATTGAAACATACAGTCCACCTCCAAAAGTATTGGAACAACAAGTCAAACTTGTTTTTGTTGTACACTGAGGCCAGTTGGGTTTAAGATCAAAAGATGAGCAGGAGACAAGAGTTCAGAATGTCAGCTTTTATTTCCTGGTATTAGCATGTAGATGTGTTAAACAACTTCAGATATATCACCATTAGTAATACACCACAGCATTTTTAGGTGAACAAATGTATTGGAACAAATGATCTTAAAGTAAATAACATTTAATATTTGGTGGCATAACCCTTGCTTGCAATGACTGCCTCATAATGATGAGAACACTTCATTTTTAGTGAACTGAATCATTAGAACCAGTTCATTAAAATAATTAGTGAAAAAGATTTGTTCACTGATTCATTCAGTTCAATTGTAATACATGTACTATATTAATAGTAATAATGACAGTAACACTGGTAGTAAATATTTTAATTATTACAGTAGATTCAACTGCTTCTGAGGGTCCCTAAAACCAGACTCAAACTCAAGGGGGATCAATCTTTTGCTGCAGCAGTTCCTAAACTCTGGAACGAGCTACCTCTCCAACTTAGACAGTCCTCTTCACTGGCTGTTCACTAGCAAGGACCACACCATAGTAAGAGTTTAAAAATTTTATTGAAGGAAAGAGGTAGAAGGGTAGTGGGATGAATGATGAGGAATCTGGGGAGGTATGTCGAAGGAAGCTTGAGGCGAAGACTCAGAGTGGGGCATGGTCTCCAGGAAGGATGCTTTTCTGAGCCTGCTTTGGACCCCCCAGCTGGACCCTGAAAAGGAATGGATTAGGAGGTAGTTTGAGGTAGGGATGGAGGAGAAAGAAAGAAGCAGAGATGGAGGGATGAAGGGATGAAGGGATGAGGGAGGGATGAAAGGATGAGGGGGCGAGGGAGGGATGAAGGGACGAGGGAGGGATGAAAGGAGTGAAGAAGGTGACGCAATGAGGCCTTATAGAGGGGCTTAAGTGGGGGGAAAGGGGAGGGTGGGTGTTGACACAGCGAGCTAAGGGAAGACGCCAGGTGAGGCGAGTTTAAATGGACGACGACTGATTGCTGCAGGTGAGAGGTGTGGTCCTGCTCCCGAACTTAAGTTAATGTCTTAACTTCATTTTTTAAAACTCGTCATAGATTTGAAATTAGGTTTTAGGCATTTTATTGTTTTTATTCCTTGTTTTTACTTTGTGTTTTATTACCTGCTGTTATTTTTCTGTGTTTTTTCCTATTTTAATTGTGATTGAGTTTGCTATTGTATGAGCTGCGTTGCAGTGCTCATTATGTACAGCACTTTGGTCTCCAATGGTGCAAAATGTGCTTTACAAATACAATTGGATTGGACTGGATAGATTTAAAGAAGGGATAATAAAATATTTGTGTACATACAGTATGTACAGGGTTGCAGATATTATGTTTGTTCTGGTTCTCAGGGGAGAACCTAGGGTTGTTGCTTGGTGCTCACTCATATTTTCCTTCACTCATTGAACACATTTAACTAGAGGGGTGTCAGGTCATCTAACGTCCCCCTGTTCTGTTTTATGACTCCTATCAGCTGCAACGTCTCAGGACATCATGTCAAATCAGTCCAACAAGTTTTTATTTTATTCTTTTACTCTGCATAAATGTTGTAAACTAGCTAAGTGTCCGAGGGGCTGGGTGTGTGTCATATAAACATCACAAACTGAACATTTCATGGTTWAATGTCTTTTAGACTAACATGTCCCTCAGATGGACAGCTAGTTTGACCTTCTGCATCTTCAGCCTTGGTTAAACCAGCTTTCCACACTCTCCAGTCCAACCAGCAAATTTATTTTTTATTTATTTATGGTTATTTTACCAGGCAAGTCCCATTGAGACCTCAGATCTCTTTTTCAAGGGTGGCCTGGGCCTGAAGGCAACCTGTTGTACATGTTTTGTTATTGTAATTGTCTTTTTCACAAAGCAAAATAACTTAAAATATTCAAATGTTTTATTTGTTATTCTCATTTCTTTTTTAAAAGACTATTTTATTCAAAAATATAATATTATTTAGACGGTTTCAGCTCATGTAACTACGTATTTATTCTTCATATTTGATCATTTAATAAATTACATTTATCCCAGAGCAGCTGTGTCACAGTATGGTCCTAAATATAAATAAGTTTAGCAAATCAAGAACCTTGTTTTTTATAAAATTGTGAATGAAATTTGTGGATCTTTATGATAAATTTGTAATGAATGGGGGATTGAGTTTCACTGAGCCAAACACCAAAGCAGTTTTAACAAGTTTATTGAAATTGTGAATAC
>NW_013953191.1:125230-132147 GCF_001266775.1 Austrofundulus limnaeus
TTGTTACTCTACATTATTATTTTTAAAATTATAATTCTATTTCAAGCAGAATAAACTATTGTCAACAAAATTATGGCGTGTGATTTATTTTCAACTTGAAATATCTTCAAACTAATGAAATATAAAGTTATTAGTGAAGAAAACCCGTCTGGATAACAGCAGACTGACTGCTGGTAAAATATACGACAGGTCTGGACCACTCCTGAATTTTGTTCGTATCTGAAAAAAATCTTAGAATATGAAAACGTTGGTGAATGTCACAAATTCTCCTAAATCACTCGTACGCACAACTTAAGAACAAATCTGTGCGTACCAACGGTTCTTACATGAGGCCCATTGATCCAGTCACACCAGTGTGGCTGGATTTTTTATTTTATTTTTTAAAGAAATCAAGTCACATTTGTGACCAAACTGGTCGCACTCTAGAGCCCTGCTAGCTGTTGTTCAGGTACAATCTTAGGTACTCAGGTGAGCTTTATAACATTCCAACTGGTGCGCTTTTTCTTTTATGATTGCAGACAAAGCAGCTCACTCACTTTTCTTTTTTCTCTCCTCTCCCCTCCTCTGTTGAAATAACGTGGACTGCAGCATGTGTGCATTTGTTTTCATGTTCCTTCACTCAAACAATATCCATTAGCCTGGATAAATTATGGTTGATCTGATTGGCACAGCGCCACTTCCAGTACAGAGGTGGAAGTGTACTGACCTGTTTAGACACTGATATGTGAATGTTATAAAACCCCTGGTAAAAAATCTGGAATCATCAGTCTTAGATGAGCACTCATTCAGACATTTCATTCTGTAAAACAAACTCAGATCAAAAACATGATACAAAAATAAGGTCATTCCAATACAGTACTTTTATTGATGCAGGTATTGCCAACAAAACTTTGAAAATTACATTTTAAAAACTATTTTAGGTAATTGTAGTAATTTATTTAAAGATTTCTTCTTATTTTCATCTGAATGTAAACATCTGGTGTTGCAAGAAGCATCCCATTTTGATTTGATGACTTCCAAGTTTAAGCTGAAAAATATTTTTAGTGAGTTGGTGTACATTAACTTTGCAAAAAAAGTGGAAATACAAAGAGATGACATAAACAAAAACTTTTCTTTTCTATGAACTTTAAGTATCCTTTCTATGAACTTTAAGTATCCTATTATTGTTTTAGGGTATTTTTGTTCAGAAAGGTAGTATAGTGAGGTAAAGAATGTATTTTTAATATATCTTTTTGTAACAAAACATGAAAAAATTACCAACTCCTTGTTTAAAAAATGTAAAACTTACAACTTAATGAAATTAACGAGTTATTTGATGAAATATATTCTTAAGGTGTTTTGAAATTTCATTTAATTTTAGTCCATATATGATTGGATTTAACAGAGGATGATACAACACAGTTTGTAAAGTCATCACTAAACGAACCGTTTTTGAAATATCAGTTTCTAATCTAGGCGAAGAAACATCATAAGCAGTAAAAAATGAAAAGTTGAGTAAAACCAACAAATGAGGTAAACAGGTCTGTGCAGCTTTTGTCCTGACAGTTTTACTACTATAACAGGATATTATAAGTATTCTTGCATAAGTGAAAACTATATAAATCATGGGCAAAAACACAACACAAAGTACAACGATCACTCCGTATACAGATATAGTTTTTGATGTCACACAGTGAAGTTTGTAAACTGAGTTATTGCAAAAAATTCCATTTAAGGTAAAGTTACAAACTTTCTGCTTAGCAGACAGAATAGTTGATCCAGCAACCAGACAAAAAGGTACAAGCCAAGCCATAACCAACACAACACATACAGTAGTTTTCTTCATCATACTGTGATATTGCAGAGGTTTAAATATTGACACATATCTGTCATAAGCCATGGCAGCCAACAATAGGAATTCTGCACCACATAAATTGTAAAATATCAAATACTGAAAGTGACACATTGAATGTGATATGATCTGCTTTTCAGTTATATAATCAATCAAAAGTTTTGGGTAAACTGTAGTGCTGAAGAGAACAGAATTCAATAATAAAGCAGCAACAAAAATATACATGGGATGATGAAGGTTCTTATGAACCACAATAATGCAAACTATAGTGGAATTACAAAAAAGTATCAAAACATAAATTATAAAAGTGATCACAAAATATAAGTACTTGTATTTTTCCACCTCTACAAAACCACCAAGTGTTACATAAGTTTCATTCATGGAAGCAGTCATAAATCTAACGGCCCTTCGTCTAACTAGAATATAATGTTGACTCCTATTAAACACTGGGTGCTGGTGGCTCTTTGTAAAGAGCAAAGTATTTATGTGATCTGAATGGTTTATGTGTCTGACCTAGTGGAGCATTTAAAGTGCATTCATCTCACTGAAAACCATACCTTCTGAGTTGATTACTTGTTTTTTATTCAACTACTCAAGTCCTCACAGAGCTCATTAAGCTTTTCATCTCACAGACCAAACTCTCTCAAACTCTGGAGGTCTGTTATGGGCCCATTGGGGGTGAATACAAACAAACAAATAAATCATGTATGTGTAGGAAGGATGAAACAACAAATATCCTATACTTTGTTCAATACTATAAAATGCACTCCCACTGTCATCAAAAGTGACCCATTTATCTATTGGGGTGTCAGGGCATCTTAACATCCCCCTGTTCTGTTTTATGACTCCTATCAGCTGCAACGTCACGAGACATCATGCCAAATCAGTCCACCGAGTTTCTATTTTATTCTTTTACTCTGCATAAATTTTGTAAACTAAGTGTCCGAGGGGCTGGGTGTGTGTCATATAAACATCACAAACTGAACATTTCATGGTTAAATGTCTTTTAGACTAACGTCCCTCAGATGGACAGCTCCTGCTTGGTCTTCACTTAGGCCTTGGTTAAAGCAGCTTTCCACACTCTCCAGTCCAACCAGCAAATATCTGTCTTTTACACAGAGTAAAATAAATTCAAACATACAAATGTTTTATTTGTTYGACTGATTCATTTTTTAAAACTATTTTATTCAAAAATATTATATTATTTAGATGTTTCAGCTCATGTAATTATTTATTCTTCGTATTTGATCATTTAATAAATTACATTTAGCCCAGAAAAGCTGTGTCACAGTATGGTTCTAAATATAAACAGGTTTAGCAAATCAAGAACCTTGTTTTTTTTAATAAAATTGTGAATGAAATTTGGGGATCTTTATGATAAATTAAAATAACATTTAAAACTCATTCACCTAGAGAACATGGCAAGTTGTTTTAATTTTTTTAATATTAATTTTTTTTGACGCTGTTAAACAGAGAATCATCTTTGCTTTAATATGGGGCAAACAAATGTTCTGATAGAGTTAATGTGGTTTAATTAGAAAAGCTCAGTGAATCTCACAGAAAGACTCAGCCTGCACACGCAGCGACACGCTCCCGTCACAGTAGTCTCCCAGGAGGAGGTTGTTACCCCTATTTTACATTACTTGCGTTCCGTCTCCACTCCGCTGCGGTCCGACCTCCGCAGCAAATACACACCTATCATAATCAATGAGAGTGTTTACACTGGCAGCACATGGCGGCGGTGAGCAGACAGCGATCCGTCAAAATTAGAACAGATCCTATTTTTGCCGGACGACAGAGCAGCGACGGAGTCCATTTTTAAAGATTACGTCGCACCAACAGGAAAAGAAATAAGCACAGCATCCATATTTTCAAAATATGACACTATTCGGCGGAATAATTTGTCAGAATAATGTTGAAATTGCGGCTATATTAATAAATATACGGATATACAGTATTTCTACACAAATGCTGTCAGAATGTATCGTTCTGTTTGGGAAGCAGATGGAAACATGTAGCATGACGCATATGTGTACACACATGATACACGTGGATTTTATTTTGAAATCAGAAMTTTCAGAAAGCCGACAGCGAGACAGTTTCAACATAGATACCAAAAGCCTTTATATTGTTGTTTTCAGCTGTGTTTGGAGTTTTTCTTTGACAGAATTAATTATTTTTCTCTGTGACTCCAACACTTATCACTGAATTTATCACGCCACCTGCTTCCTGCACATCTTTCGGACTGGAGGTAGTGTAAACTAGACTTGAAATGGTGCAGCTGCGACCTGCGCAGCAGAGCGGAGTCAGAACACAAGTAATGCAAATTAGAGGTTAGTCACTCACACAGAGTTGGACAGATCTGTTCAATAACAACATTCTGAACATATTTTTAATATAAAGTTAGGTTTTACAGACCAAAGTCTCTGGTAGTTCAGTAGCAAAGTGCAGGAGGAGATGTCAGGACAACCGCTGCAGCCGCTGCTGGAATCGAGCCACTGCTTTAACCAAACTGCTCTCACTGAAAGTCTCACCCTACTCTGCTCTGATTGGATAAAATGGCTCTGGATTTCATCTGATTTGTTGAAGGCAGTGTCCGTTTAATCCTTATATCAGGGACCCGCTGTCAGGCTTTGTAATCACCGAACAACAATCTAGTAACACCAGTGCGGCTGGAATTTATTGTTTTTTTTTAAGAAATCAGGTTGCATTTGCGACCAAATTGGTCACACTCTAGAGCCCTGCTAGCTGTTGTTTTCACAGACAATCAGGTACAATCTTAGGTACGCAAGTGAGCTTTATGACGTTACATCTGGTGCACTTTTTCCTTTGTTGACCGCCCATGCGCACCTGTGCACCGCTTATGTCTAACTCTGGACATTAATATACATCAGAACTGTTTCTCAGTTCAAGTTTCTCTCCTTACTGCACACCATGCAGTGGTGCAACTAAATCACAACTTGTGCTACCAAATGGCATTTACCACAGTTCCCGGACCGTACAGGGCAGATCAGAATCTCTACTTTATCACAAACTGGCTTCTTGTATCTTGGTGGGGGCTCGCTATCCCTAACCCCTAACTTAGACTGATCTTTTTTGAAGGTGAATACAAAGAAAAAAAACTGACCTACACAAAACAGCAGAATCATTTGCAAAATAGTACCTTACATTTTCACTTCCTCAATAAAAGTAGATTAAAGAAACAAATCTGGTTTCAGCATAGGTTTTGTCTAAACCAATAAAATAAAACATAATCCAACTGATGAATTTATCAACTTGTAGTGAAATCCCTCGTTAAAAATCATAAATATGATTTTCAATTAAGAGTTCCCCTTCCTGGCTCGGTAATGGTTCTGTTGAAGCATCAACTCACTATTGAATGAATCAATCGAACAATCACACACACAAAGTCGTTCAGGTTTATTATGGCCAGTTAAAATTAACTGACTTTTATTAAAAGAGTAATGAATGATTGAAATATGTGGTTACATACAATCAAAGAATAAAATGGGCTCTCACTAAAAACGTTACTGTTTGTACTTTAAAGCAATTTGTCTAACAACGTATGTAAGCAAAGCAGATTAATTTTGTACAAAAGGGTCTGTGTATGTGTGTGTGTGTGTGTCAATGTGTGTGTATATTATGTGTTTAGGAGGGAGAGACAGAGAGAGAATTGGAGAGCAAAAGAGATAGAGATGACAAACAACAAAAATATTTTAAAGTTTCTGAAGGTTTTTAAGGTTAAGTTATGTTCTTATGTGTGAGCTAATGAGCCTAGGATGAATGGGCCAGCTTTCAGCCTTTACTGTTGTCCTCTCCACATAAGACCAGGCACTCTGGGTAGATGCTTGGTGCTCAGCTCAGACCACGGGGCCTCTCTGGGTCAGACAAGTGAATACACAGGTTACTTCTCATGGACTCGGTCTTTCGGCAAAGCGGCAGGTCGACCAGGAAGGAGCTCACAGCAAGGATGTTGGTTTCAGGTTTCAGGCAGAACAAGGCTTGGCACAAAAATGGTATTTCACCTAAAAGATAAGGTCCTTGTAAAAATGAGAAAATTATGTTGCAAGGTGAACTGGAAAAGTGACTGATTTCCAGTACAGGAAAAGAAGCCTGGGACGTCCAGCACCCCGGGATGGAGAGCAGATGAGCAGAAGACTGATGAACAAGAAGCAACAGAGAAGTTTTATAGAAACAGGAAGAACTTTGTGTGTGTGTGTGTGTGTGTGTGTGTGTGTGTGTGTGTGTGTGTGTGTGTGTGTGTGTGTGTTTTATCTTTGCAGGTGTCTGAGTGTAACGAGCTCCCATGAGAACCGTGTGTGTGTCTTTGTGTATAAAGACCCAAGGTTAAGAACATCATAACAACACACCAACTCTTATGAGCAGACTAACTCAACTCAAAGAACATTAGATTAATATCTCAATTAACTAATGATTAATTATGAACTATTATTAGTAAACTAATAAACATTGTTAAACTAATAAAAATTATTAAGTAATTTTTATTAAAAACAGAAGATGTAAAAAGACAAAAAGTATAGGCAGTGACTAAAGTATATTCTGTTAACACTAAATCATAATTTCTAAACATTTCTAAACTGTAAAACTTAAATATGTCAAACAATAGTGATGCTAAGAAAAACAGACTGAGACAAAGTAAAAACAAGTAAGTGTTTGTTTATTTACAGGTGAGTTCCAGGTTCCAATCTGAAAGAAGGTGAAGAGTCCAGGTGAGAATTTGAAAAACAGGGCAACTAGAATTTGTAGATGAAAGTGAATGTTTTCTATGCTTACTGATGTAGGAGGGGAGCTTAAGGTGCCATTAAGCTTCTCCCACATCTCTCATACACAAGGTTATGAGGTAACTTTTACCAAGGTATTTCTCATTACTTGTTAATATCTTGATTGTGCGAAGTGAAAAGTGACACAATAAGTGAACGTTCAGARGAGTTCAAGTTGATTCATAAAGGACTATGCAATCATTTATTTACACAAACTGAACAAATCATAAATTACACTTGATTGTGGTTATTCCTATAACAAGCGTCAGAGTTAAATGAGATAAAAAAAACCGCATCCGAATTTC
>NW_013953191.1:133147-138338 GCF_001266775.1 Austrofundulus limnaeus
ATGTAGGAGCACAGTTTTGGGCTGAGGGTGGACATGTAGGTGAGCAGTGATTAGGGTTAGGTGTGTCTCTAGGTGTGCGTGCGCCTCTTTAGCATAATAATAGACACTATGTGGCTCACAGCAGGGGAGCGGGGGATTTAGAGGCCAAGGTCTCCTGCGCAAAAAAGCGCAGCCTTAGTCAAATTAGTGTTTTAAAGGCCAGGCAGTCATCAGGAGGATCACCCACAGGTATATACAGTATATATACACACACACACACACACATATATATATAAACATAAATATAATAACTATTTTAACACTTAAATATTTGTGCTCTTTTTTCTCTTTCTTTTATGTAGCAGCATGAGGCCTCAGTGTAGATGTCCTTCATGAGAAAATTTAGAATATTTGTAAAGAGCAATGTAACAAAAATATTTTTTAAAGAAATGAGAATCAGCTGAACCTTAATGTTTTTTTTACACCAGGTCCTTGTAGTGCATATCTCCTTCCTGAAAACATTTGTAAACAGCAATATAACAAAAATAAATTAAAAGAAATGTGAACAATCTGAACCTGAGTGTTTTTTTACCCTACCAACCTTTCACAAAAGGTTCTTAATAGTCCCAGTTTAAGAACTGCAGGTTGTAATGCAGGAAACAGAGARGCTCAGCATTTTCTCCAGTGAGCCTGTTCCTCCTTTTATCGTAAATCTGGCCAATCTCACTGAACACCCTCTCACTGGGAACAGAAGAAGGAGGTGGAGAGAGGAACTTCCTTACCAGTGGGGCCAGAAGGTGCAGGCGAGTTGCATTTTGTTTCCACCATTGCAGTGGCTGAGCAGTCTGTCTGTCAATCAGTGGCTCCTGTAGGTACTGGTCCAGCTGCTGAGAGATTTGCTGCTCTTCATCAGTCTCTTCAGAGGTTTGACCATGAGCCCCCAAAAGGTTTGCATACATTTTGTCAATCAGGCCAGTTGGACCAGGTTCCTCCTCTTCTTCCACCCTTATGCGTTTCTGATCTGGGACTTCATCTTCCAAGGAGGACCTGTTTTCAGCCTCAGCTGGTTTCCTAACCTCTTCTTTTATCCATTCTTTTGCATTGCTTAGTGTACCCTGTGCTAAGGCATGCCCTTTATACCGAGGATCCAGAAGTGTCGCCAGCACCAAACATTTGGTCTTCTCAGCATTTTTGAATGTATCTGTAAGCTTTTCAGCATGGTATCCTGGACAGTTTTGATTCCCTTTGTTTTGGGACCCTCTGTCTCAAGTGCCATCTTCAGCACAGCAATGCTTGGGATGATGCAGGAGATGGAGACATCAAACTTGCTCATTTCCAATGTCACCTGTTCAAGTGGGCCCAGCATAGCAATCAGATAGGAAACGAGAGTCCACTGATCAGCTGATAATGTTGAAATCTTTCCAGGGTCACCTGCATACACATTCAAAGCACGTTTCTGCTCCAGCATCCTCTCCAACATATGTACAGTTGAGTTCCAGCATGTTGGTACAGCCTGGATGATTCTGTGCTGGGGCAGGTCAAGATCTTTCTGAATCACTGTGAGATGTTGTTCGGCCAGAACAGAGTGGTTGAAATGGGAGGCAGATGATTTTAACTTTGCTACACTGTCCACCACCGCTCGCTGGTTGTTGATTCCTTCATTTACAACAAGCTGTAATGTATGGGCACTGCAGCTGAGATCAGATATTTCAATGATCCTCAACCCTTTCACCATGTTGGCGCCACTGTCACGAAGCACAAGCATGACTCTCTCTGTCTCAGTGTCCCAATGCTTCAGCAAACTGAGGAACATTTTGCTGATGTATTCACCAGTGTGAGAGCCATGCATGGCTTTGACATTGAGGACGATTTGTTTCGTTTCCCAGTCACTGTCAATGAAATGGCATGTCAGGCTCATTAGGGATTCTGTTTCCCCAGACCAACAATCAGTTGTAAATGACAAATCGGGACCCGCGTTATCTAATTTGACCAGTTCTTTGATTTTGTTCACTACTTTAGTGTGAACTTCATCCATGAGGTCTGTACGATAGTACTTTTCCGTTTTGAGTGTGTATCTGGGCTCTAGCAATGCCACTAAACGTTGAAAACCAATATCAGAAACAACTGTAAATGGRTGATTGTCTGTGGCAATCATCTCAGTTATCACAGCATCGATTTATTTTTTTTTATACCTAGAATCAGACTTAGCCCATTTTCTTTTGGCATCAAACATCTGCATGACTGTGGGTTGTTTTGAGCTTTCTTTTGAAGAAGAAGCTGCTTGATCGTCCTTTCTTTTTTGGGTGTCGTTATAGGCCTCAAGGTGGTGGCTCTTCAGATGAGTCCACATATTTGAAGTGTTTTTCTTTTTTCCTGTATCCGCACCCATGCTCACCAGCAAATTGCAGATGTTGCACTGAGCCTTGCCTGGTGTTGTTGGCTGACTGAAGTGCTGCCACAAAGGATTCAGTTTGTCTGCCATTCCTTTGAAAAGAAACAAAAACATAAATTCAGTACATTTCATCGTGCTTTATAAATAAAATATAAAAAATAAAAATCTTCATAAATCTCTTTGATTTACATATTAAACACTATTTTTCTACATAAATGGCAATGTTTTTATTATTATCCCATCTATTACGTAAAAACACAAACAGAATGTTAAAAATGGACACAGAGGGAGAGGGGAAACAAATGTCTTGCTATCTTTCTGAGGACTCGCACACACAAAAACTCCCCCACAACACACACACACACACACACACACACACACACACACGGCGCTTAGCTTACAGCAGCTCNGCTTCGATAAGCGCTTGTTTTCCCTCACTGGGCAAAACTGCATTTAAACCCGTTGATATTAACAAGAAACGTAGATCACAGTTTGAAACGTACACCAAAGAAAACATGTGTCGCAACTCTTGCTGCGGTCAGACAAACAAGATCAGAGGAGCCGTCTGTTTTACATGCAACGCGGTGGGCAGCGGTGCTTTTATGAAAGAGACAGCGAGAAAATGCTGAAGGCTTTTTTTCTAATTCAGTATGGAAAGGAATCCTTCTATGCACCCTGTAAGTAACTCGATCACCATTTAAAAAACGTGGACACGCTATTTTCAGTGGCACGTCAAAAGTGAAAGTAAAAAAGAACAGTGCTCGTTGATATCACCTCTCCTCAAAATAGAAACTTAAAACACCTCTCTTCTCTTTTCTCCCCCTCATAGTCTGAAACAGAGTAAAGATACAGCTAAATCAGACAGTTAAAATAAGTTAAAWGTTGAAAACTTACCTTTGTTGTTATTTGAGCTCTGTCTCACAAATCACCACTTGCTCTCCACCGGGGAGGAAGCTGTAATGGATGCGCTCATGTGAGCACAGAGCATGGCTGCTGGATCGGCCAGAGCAGGCGCGTATCGGCCGATACCGATTCAAAGGAAAAACGTGAATATTAGCCAAAAATATCGGCCGGCCGATGTATCGGTCCACCCCTAGATGAGAGAGGGATCCAGGATGAGAGCTCTAGAAACCCACGACCGCTCCTCTGGACCATAACCCTCCCAGTCAACCAAATACTACCGACCACTGCCATGTTTTCTGACATCCAAGATGCAGCTGGCGGTGTATGCAGGATGGTCATCAATGATGCGGGCAGGTGGAGGGGGATTGGAGAGTGGGCTGAGAGGGCTTTCAGTAACAGGCTTAATCTGCGAAACATGAAATGTAGGATGTATCTTCATGTCAGAGGGAAGTGTGAGATGTACCGCAGAGGGATTGATGATTCGTTTGAACACAAATGGACCGAGAACGAGGGGCCAGCTTCCTCGGCCCTATTGATATTTTTTTCAAAGCGTTGTATATTTATAATCTTCAACATACATAGTAAACACAAGTGGATGATATCCACTTGAAATTTTGTCACATGTATATTTATTGTGCCATTTTGTTTGCCGACCTGGATTTCCACAAATGCAAAAAAAATGAATGTAAAATCAATGTAGCTCCTAAACTAAAGATCCAACAGACACCATTCACCACATTTTATTTTTGTCTTTTTATGTTTAATTGGTTGGAAAAAATATTCCATGATTAGATCATATTTGATGCATAATAGCTGGAGTAAACACTTAAAAAATGCGAAAAATTCGCCTAAACTGAATCGCAGGAACTACTCCCTGTACACCCATTGATATTTTTTTCAAAGCTTTGTATATTTATTATCTTCAACATACATAGTAAACACAAGCTGATGATATCCACTTGAAATTTTTTCACATGTATGTTTATTGTGCCATTTTGTTTGCCATCCTGGATTTCCACAAATGAATAAAAAGAGAATGTAAAATCAACATGTTGACTTAACTAGACATTGTGCAGAGGCAAATGACCCTAGTTTTGGTTCCATTTTGGCATGAGGAATTAATGGAGATGGGTAGTGACATGACTGGAGGATTTATGAAGCATTGTCACCCACATAAATGGAAAAATGTAGGAAGAAATAGGTGGAATTGGGCCTTGGAGAAAAGAAAACAGCCCCAAAATTATTTATTCATCAATTAGAAGGTCTTCATAATCGATATCTTGCTTTTCAACGTCGTCCACATCTATATCCTCTACTATTTCCTCCAGCAAGTCAATCAGTGTAGTAGGGCAGATTGGGCCATATGACCACGCTGGCTCCAGGGTACTATCTTCACTCTGCCATGGCCAGGATCGTAGTATGGTAGCTCTTTTGTATATGGTCAGATGGGGGTCGACAATAATTTGCTCTGGGGCCAACGCAATGCATTTACTAGACAACTTAAGGATTACAAAAAGTTAGGTTAAAAAATATATATCTTTCGGGTGCATGGGACCCCCTTCCTTCCTAGACTATTGAGTCTGTCTCAGAACTTCTCCAATTTCATGAGCTGCTTCTCGTAGACACTCTGGACAACTTTTTGGCATGATTAGTCTTTTGTTTACTTGTTTCAAACTGCACATATTTTCTTCTTCTTTATTAGTGGTTTACAAACAACTAATAATGCATTACTGCCACCTACCAGTTAGGAGTGTGGACCAAGTGTTGCCCAGAAAAAACATTTAAAATTTCCTCTTAAACAAATAAGTTCACATCTTCACAAAAGAAAGTGACCATTCTTGTTTTTCTTTATTGCAGTTTCAAATTCATGTAAAGACAAAAACAACCAACCATCCAAACAGGGGGTGTCTGGACATG
>NW_013953191.1:139338-156094 GCF_001266775.1 Austrofundulus limnaeus
TATTGGATTTAGTTTAATAGTTGTCAAAGTTAAGATAAATTCATAATATGACACAAATAAATAAAAGAAACATTAATAATTGAACTTTAGAAGCTTCAGTCTGCAGCTGTGTTCTTTCTAATGACATGAAGACGACACACAAGGTTCAGTGTCAGGATTCAATCAGTAACCTGAGCTTGATTATATGACAACACAGCTTTCCATATTTACTGAGTTTCATTGTTTTGTCTCTCTGCTTCATTTAATGAGGACATTTAAAAGTGGACAAATCTGGTCTTTTTAGTTGTGCTGCAAACAACATTTGTGTCTGTAAATAAATCCTGGTCAAATCTTCATGTCTGCCTCTGTTTCAGTTTGACTTATAAAAATGTTGTTTCAACTCTCAGCAGAAAAGGCCTGCTTACATTTTGTTGACATGAGTTGGATTTTCCTTCAGTCACTAGTTTCAGCTGGTTAGGGTTAGGGTTATAATATCATGATATAATTAAACCTGCAGATAAAGGGGGAGCTATTGTTATTTGTGATTTGGAAAAATATAAGGAAGAAGCATATAAACGATTACTTGATACAAACTATTATAAGAAACTTTCATACAACCCTACTATGAACATGATGACTGAAATTAGAGATTTATTGACTGATGCTAAAGAAAGGGGTTGGCTTGATATCAACACCTTTCAGTCTTTGTTTGAAACTAACCCTATCACTGCTACATTTTATTTGCTTCCTAAGATACACAAATGCAAGGGCACTAGTCCACCCAGAAGACCTATCGTTGCCGCAATTGGCTCACTGACTGAAGCAGTATCTAAGTATATCGATCAGTTCCTCCACCCGCTTCTGGTGAGTCTCCCTGCGTACATCAAAGATTCCACTCAAGTCCTGAATGAAATGCATAAATTGCAAACAAAAGATTTAAATTATTTCTTGGTGATGGACGTTGAGGCTTTATTTACAAACATTTCGCACAGTGCCGGCTTAGAAGCCGTAAAGTTTTTTTTTCTGACAGATGATAATGAACAGCCTCCGTCAATATTTATTATATCTCTACTTGAATGGGTGTTGAAGCATAACTTCATCTTTCAAAATGAATACTTCCTCCAAGAACGAGGTACATCTATGGGATCAGCTTTTGCCCCTCAGTGAGCAGGATTATTCATGGGATGGTGGGAATCACAATTCATTTTTAATATAGGTAAGAATCCATTTTTTGCTAATTTGGTGTACTATGGGAGATATATTGATGATATGCTGGTACTATTTAAAGGAACTGAATCAGATCTGCTTTCTTTACATGAATATTTAAATTAAACCCATATGTGCATTAAACTCTCTTTAGAATATTCAACATCAACAATTAATTTCTTAGATATTAAAATCTATCGATATGCAATGGGTCATATTCAAACAACAATGTTCAGGAAGCCAACAGATGTCAATTCACTGTTGCATTTTGAGTCTTTTCACCAACATCAACTGAAATGCAACATCTCGAAAGGACAATTCCTCAGGATGAGACGAATCTGTAGTTCTAAAAATGAATATGTCGCACAGGCCAGTAATATGAGACAGAGGTTCACCAGTAGGGGGTTTGACGCAAAGTTAATCCTGGCAGCTGAACAAGCAGCAGCAGCATCCAAAAGAGAGGATCTACTGCTCCCTAGGGTGAGGGAGGAGGACACACACCGAAGAGACAACATTAATTTATTTCTAAATATAATGTGATGTCCTATCAAATAAAAAGATTATCACCAATAACTGGGATATTTTGCGAGCTCAGAGCCGGCTCTTGGCATAGGCGAACTAGGTGGTCGCCTAGAGCGCCATCTGCTGGAGGGGGCGCTGAACTGCTGAAGAAAAAAAAGTAATTATTTGTAATCCCTGGTTGTAACTCTGCTCTGCGCCCCTTTGAATTAGCTTTGTCTTAAAAAACAATAATGAAGTATTACAGAAAAAATAAATTACTCTACCCATAAAACCTTTCCCCCNTGTGTGTGTGTGTGTGTGTGTGTGTGTGTGTGTGTGTGTGTGTGTGTGTGTGTGTGTTTGATCAAAGCAAATCTCATCAGCTAAACACTGTCTGATTCCCAGCTTTCTTTGAGTTATGGTTCTCATTCCAGAAAACAAGCAGGTTCATATTAGTGAAAGATGATGTCATCCATTCATCATTGCTGTTCTCCTTCGAGCTCCCACACTAAGCTAAATAAAAATAAATGTGTCTCTACCTTAGTGGGACTTCTGACACTGCTCAGAGTCTCATAGGCAGACAGTATGAGGTGTAAGCAGCTCTCCAGATGATCACCAATCTTTGTGGATCTGTTCTTGGACTTGATGATTTTCATGTGAGAAAAAGCTGACTCCAGAACTCTCCATCCATGTGACTTGTTGCTCTGGATTTGATCCCAATGCCATTTTGCAGAGTCAAAACCTAATTTTCAACACCGGAGCAGTCCAGCAACATGAATTTGGACACATCCATCCATCCTGGTGGACAGCTGCACATCTTATAGCAGCCACTTTTATTTTTAAAATCATGGAAAAGCACGTCTGCAGCATCAAACGCTTCTTTCATAATTTTGTCATCGCTGAAAGACGTTTTCCGCAGTGTTTTTTGTGTTGAGGCAGGTACGGTGCTGCATTAGCAGCCTTACCTTAGGTTAGCAGCAAGTTGGAGTTCAGGTTGTGCTTCCTAAGCACTCTCAGGAAGTGTAGCCTCTGCTGAGCCTTCTTGATGACCGCTGTGGTATTATCAGTCCAGGCGAGGTACCGACCTCACCTGGACTGATAATACCACAGCGGTCATGGTGAAATGGACGCCAAGAAACCGGAAAGTATGGACCCTCTCTACACACTTGCCGTTGATGTAAAGGGGGGCTAGATTGCTGGTGACTTTCCTGAAGTCAATGACCTCCTTGTTTTTGGTTTTTTTTTTTTTTGTTTGTTTTGTTTTTTGGTGTTTAGGGCCAGGTTATTCCTTGAACACCAGGATGTCAGCTCCAGGATCTCCTGTCTGTAAATTGCCTCATCTCTCCCGGAGATGAGTCCGATCACTGTGGTGTCATTGGCAAACTTAACGATGAGGTTGTTGTTGTGTGCAGGGCCGCAGTCGTGGGTGTAGAGACAGTACAGCAGGGGGCTCAGCACGCAACCCTGTGGGGAGGAGAACTGAATCTTCTTACTCAGAGATGTCAAGTTTTTCTGAAGACTCAGAGGGGACCCTTGCTCCAAGCCAAATGGCGGGGGGCTTGGCCGTGGTTCTGAGGCTGCGTTGACTGGGTGCTTAGGCTCCTGGCCTGGGCAGCACCGCTCTCTTTGGTGAAGGTGGTTGAGCAGCCAGTGTGCTCATGTTGGTCTTCGGTCTCAGGATTATGCAATGCAAAGCTTCAGCCTGCTTCTTCCTCAGTTCAAACTAGTGCTGGGCGGTATACCATTTTGTACCGAATACCGGTTTTTATTTTTGTTATGATATGAATTTTTTTGAATACCGGACATTCCGGTTTAAATAGCGGAACGTTTCATTGCGGCCGCCAGTGAACTGTTGTTTCCCGGAGGACATTTTTCCTTGCTGCACCGCTATGAGCGTTAGCATGCTAATGTTTGGAGCAGCTAGTTGCAGCTGCGGGTGGCGATTCCGCTGCTTATATTGACTGACGTTTAAAAAAACATCCCGTTTTCACCATCGCTGAATGTAGTAAACACCTCTTCAGTGACGTGCACAGTTAGATTTAACCCGGTTAGTTAATATGGAGACGTTATGCTGATGGAGACTTAACGTGGTTCTATTGTGAAAAGCCTGCGGGAAGTAGTTCGTAGTGGAGTTGGAATTGACTGGTATTCAAGGTGAGTCGTGCTGATAAGCTTTAATAAATAACATAAAATAGACCCGATCATAATCTTTTCTTAACCCTCCTCCTTCATGACTGGACCAAAATGCATGACTACTGACAACCACCAGTCAGAGAAGAACAGACACAGAGGAGGGAAACAACGGCACAGACAGAGGTACAGTAAAAGAAAAAAGTCAATAAGCAGGCATACATGTAAACCTCTTCGGACATTTACCTGTATAAAAAGCCTCAAAAATCTGTACAACTCGCACGGGGAGTGGGGGGGTGTCTGTCGGCTGCGGACATGAAAGCGCCCGCTGAGCAGCAGGAGGAGAGGAGAGCGGAAAAAGTTCAAAACTTATTTCTAGAGGCAGAACAGGTTAAAAGATGGCTGTCTTATGTTGTTTGTTGTTTTTTAAATCATCCTACAGGCTCTGACATGTTAGATAAATTTGAAAATCAGGTTTTGAAAAAATCCGTAAGACTTGAAAAAATCCGTGAGATTGCTCTAAACGTCCGTATACCTGCAAAATGATGTAAAATCCTTATAATTTATGGACAATCCGTACAAGTTGACATGTATGAGCAGGGTTTGTACATTTTATTATCAGCTAAGCTGTGATGAAAAGAAAAATACCGTCAAATACCGTGAAACCGGTGAAAATGTTGAAAATACCGTGATATAAAATTTTGATCATATCGCCCAGCCCTAGTTCAAACTTAGCTTGAATGACGTCAAGAGTCTGTCTGAGAAGACCAGCAGCCTGAATCATCCAGGTACACAGCTCGGTCTCTGTCGGGGACATCAGAGAACTTTAGCCACAAATGTCTCTGTGCCACAACAGTTAAGTCATCCCTCTGCCAGTGAGAGCGCTGCACAGTGGGATGCACAAAGGATGTAATCCACTGTGATTCTGACCTCATTTAAGAGAGGTACCAGAGGGCTCTCGGACAGCACCTGAGTTCCAAGCTCTGCCAGAGACATCACTTGGTACGTCTGGAGCATAGTAAAGGAGCTCAGAGTGCAAGCAGTGGTGGGTTGAACTCTAGATTTTTTCTAGTTAAGCAGCAGAAAATCTACAGAGTTTGGAAGGAAGCATTGCCATAGCTGTGAGACGGGGCCAAATAAGCTGCCAGGGACGGCTCCATCAGAGGGATACTCACCAGCTCTTTCCAAGTCTTAATACTGTCCATAACCGTGTACTGTGACATGGGTGGACAGAGGTTTGTTCCAGGAGGACATCAGTTTTGAGACAAAGTCTGAGAACATGGGGAGATGGTTTTTCACCAGTCTGCTCAGTGGGGAGAAAAAAAAAACAGGTGAACAGCGACAGTTTTTGTGCAGGTGGGGGAGATGGCCACTCCACCTCCAATTTTTGAGCTGGATGCTGATACAGAGAAAGGATAAATGTGTCATCCTGGTCCACTTCCGCAGCGGCGGTGGCACCTTGACCCGAAAAGAGTTCCTTGTTGTGAACATAGTGCTGGGCGGTATACCGTTTTGTACTGAATACCGGTTTTTATTTTTGTTATCATAGGAATCTTTTGAATACCGGACATTCCGGTTTAAATAGCGGAACGTTTTGTCGCGGCCGCCAGTGAACTGTTGTTTCCCGGGGGACATTTTTCCTTGCTGCACCATGTGCGTTAGCATGCTAATGTTTGGAGCAGCTAGTTGCAGCAGTGGGTGGCGATTCCGCTGCTTATATTGACTGACATTAAAAAAAAAATCCCGTTTTCACCATCGCTGAATGTAGTAAACACCTCTTCGGTGACGTGCACAGTTAGATTTAATGCGGTTAGTTAATATGGAGACGTTATGCTGATGGAGACTTAACGTGGTTCTATTGTGAAAAGCACGCGGGAAGTAGTATGTAGTGGAGTTGGAATTGACTGGTGTGCAAGATGAGTCGTGCTGATAAGCTTTAATAAGTAACAAAACAATAAACCCGATCATAATCTTTTCTTAACCCTCCTCCTTCACGACTGGACCAAAATGCGTGACTACRGTCTCCAACCYCCAGTCAGAGAAGAACAGACACAGAGGAGGGAAACAGCGACACAGACAGAGGTACAGTAAAAGGAAAAAAGTCAATAAGCAGGGTTTGTACATTTTATCAGCTGACCTGTGATGAAAAGAAAAATACCGTCAAATACCGTGAAAATGTTGAAAATACTGTGATATAAAATTTTGATCATATCGCCCAGCTCTACGTGAACATTGAGGCCAATATCCAGCACGTCCTCATCTCCCTGGTGGAGGTCCAGCTGAAACTGGGCAGCGTCCTCTCTTTTCGGCTAACCCATCCATGTAATCCATGTGGTCCACCCAGCTAGAAGTGGGGACTGACCGGTAAATCCTCATCAGACCCAGATGAAACCAGGTTACCTGACTTGGAGAGGAGTGGGTCCTGCTGTGAGACTGCAGTCTCCCCCATCACTTTTTCTAGAAACTTAACCCGTCTCTCCAGGGTTGAGCGATGTAGGGGTCACCTCGAGTGAAGAAACAGGAGTTACTGCCTCAAAGCAGGTCTCGGAAAGGCTTGGCCGAAGGCAGGAACACTGAACTCTATTTTAGGCCATGACAGGTCATTTCAACCTGTGATGGAGGACTTCAGTTCTCTTAATCAGATATTAAACAGAAACAATCTTTTCTGTTCGTGATTTATTTATTGTTTAACTAAGAATGTTTATGCATCTGTTAATCATAATAATGACATGTCACAAAGAAGATGGAATCACTTCTATTCTTTTATCGTGCCTAAAAGATTAATTAATGGTATAAAATCACAGAAAATCATCACCATGTTTTCATTGTGTTTTATATAAATCACTGTTTTATTTTACTGGAAACATCAGTAATATAATTTTGAGTTTTTCTTAAGAAAATCTTACATTTATCTGGACACCAAGTTCAGACTGATTAATTAAACAGAAATGTTAATTAATCATCATAAATGTTTTACAGTGATTTCTCTTAGAATCTATCAGAAAGAAGCTAAGAAGATATTATCATAATGTCTGTGAAAACAGCTACAGCATGACCTTGCACTGGCGCCTCTGGCAAAGTCTTATCTTCTTTCCTTTCTGACTCATGCTCTAACGCCTGAGGGCGGATCTAAGTTGTCCGACTCTCTGTACTAACACGGACGTCTTAGAGAGACACAGGGAGGCTTCTTCCTGTATGCCGAAACGGGAAGACCGGCTTCTTCTCTCCGGAGAACAGCCGGGCCTCGGATTTCGCCCATTCAGCCAAATAGGGGAAATCTGACGGCCGGACAGAAGCACGCCGCTCCTGTCCACCTAGAGACATACGTCTCACAAAAAGTGTTTTTAACTCCCGATGGGAGAACTTTTATTTTGAAGGACGACCGGAACTGTCAGCTGGAATCTCTCTAGCCGGGGCTGAAGCAGACGGAAAAATCACCTGAAAAACACCTTTTCGCCAAGGACCAGTGGGTACAAGCTTCCTGGATGGTCGTGGCGAGACAGTTCATACCAGGTTTGCCTTAAGAAGACATCACCAGGTAAAACTGACGTGTTCGTGGTGACGTGTCAAGTTGAAGTCTGAGCGCAGAGAGGATGTGCTGATCCGGTTGTCACTTACACCTTACCAGAATAAAAGCATAAACACTAATCCCTAATTTTCATCATCTTTTCTTACCCTTTCTTTGCCAACCCTAAGTTGAAGTGCCAGTAAATTGTTTAGTTATTACATCAGACCTGACGTTTTACTGTTCTATATAAGTAATCTGAGTTAATGTGAAAGAAAAGTCGGACGCGGTTTTTATCTCATTTAACTTGGACGCTTAATATAGGAAATCCACAATCAGGTGTAACATGATTTGTTCAATTTGTGTAAATAAATGATTGCATAATCTTTTATGAATCAACTTGAACTCGTCTGACGTTCCCTTATTGTGTCACTCTTCACTTTGTACAGACAAATATTAAAGTAATGAGAAAAACCTTGGTAAAAATTTTCTCTCATAACTTTGTTATGAGAAGATGTAGGGAGACTTATTTTACATAAGTCACACTTCTTCCTACAGCGATGAAGCTGACTGCAAAACGCACGTGCTTCGGGCTCTGCCAACGCTCTCCGAGCATGAACGTTCCCCAAACAGGATGGGCAAGCCTTGTGCTGGTCCTTTTCGTAAAGCAAGAAGCCGCCCTGAAGACGGGGCGAACAGAACAGAAGACTTCTGCTTTCTTCGAGTTAGTTTTGCTCATTCAAAACCACAAAACTTTCAAAAGAAGGAATATATCAAAACTAGTGCTTCGCAGGCAGGTATGCTTACCAGTAGGTAGCATTGGCTAACACCAACAAAAGCAGTTAAGCTAATTTTAAGTAACCTTTCCGACATGCAGAAACTAACTAGCAGCAGCTAATTAACCTGAGTCGAGGAGGTGTTCGTAGCTATGTGAAGAGCATAAAAACAGGAATGATGGTGATGACGGGCAGTATATAGTGCAGGCGGGGCCTGTCACCTGTTGTCATCACGTCATTTGCCTAAAGGCATGATTAGAGGTGTCTTCAGTCAGGACACGCAGGGCATGGTGTCCCATACTTCATGTGTTGTACCGAGTGAATCGACTGAAAGGGAACTGTTTGTGTGTGGTGTGCTGTTTTTGCCATGTGGCTGTACACCACACACTGTAGGATCAAACCTGTTTATATCCATTACTTTTTAATCCTCATGTGTGGGGTCTCTCTGTCTTTGAAAATCGTCTAACAATTTTAAAATCTTGCCGTGCGAACCTGGGATAATTTACATAACAGAGTATACCATGTAGCTTCTCCAGTTTTTGAATTTAGAAATCTTCCTGGATGAGAGGTGAAAAGTATCCAACTACTAAATAGGAGTCCAGTAGTGTGTATGTTTTATTTTGTTCTTTTGAGTTGCACAAAGACATGAGGTGGCTGTATTGCATGCAGTTATGAAAATTGTTTTACAATGCAAAAAACATTTTGTAATCTTTGACCCAAGATGTATGATTTGTGTTTGTGACAAATAAAATAACTTCCAGCGATTTCTCCCCAGAAATTTAAGTTTTTTGTCCATGTAATTGCTAAGTGATAAATTAATCTATTATATATTATTGTCTTCACACCACATTTCTCAAAATAAGTGAAAGATTAGCAGATAATTTAGTCATGTTCATTTACCTTAATACGTGTTCGTAACCAGTTGGATGTTCGAATGTGAAAAGAGTTAAACAACCACGCAGCGCTGGTCTGAGAGCAGGATTTGTTAGCTCTGTAGCTTGTCTCTGCCTTCAGCCCCTGAAACAGGGAACCAGGATGATTTATAACCTTCTTCCGGATCTGACTCCACTTACTGTCATTGCATCATGTAAAAGGACAACCCTATCACTGGAGTCAGGACCTTGTACACCTTTTTCTGCCCTAATGTAAAACAGCGGCTCAATTAAGTGTTGAAAGTGAATCATGTATCTAATCTAGCATGTCCCTTCCGCTCTGAGTAGCCATCTGTGACAGCCACTCCAATCAGTCTGTACATAAAATCACCAGTTTAATCAAAAACACATTCACGCAATGGTTTATAAAACTATGTCCGGTTTCACCTAAGAAAAGACTATGAATTGTGTGGTGCTTTTTAAAAGTCAGTAGTAAACAAACCAATAAATTTCTTCATAAGTGTCTTTGTTTCTTTTCTGTTTCACTTTCTAGTTTGACTCAAACTTATTTATATGTTTTGTATTTGGCACCACCTTTGAACTGAAAGGTTTATTGTAATTGTTTGCACTCACAGTCTGCACAGTCTCAATAATCTGGGCATGACCTGGCCTCAAATGACAAAACTTATGTTGCACAGTTCTCTTAAAGTCTTGAAGTATGAATTCAAAATGTAGACTAAATTTTTTTTCTCCACAGTCTAATTAGGTGATAAGTGGCAACTTATTGTTTTAGGTAGATGTATTTGTATATGTATTTGTACATTTACTTAAAACAATCTAGAATGTGCCCCAGAGGTAATTTTGAGGCTTTAGATGTGCATTCATCAGCAGGCAGCTCTTATCTGTTTATTATTCCAGCTATCTCAGGGATCACATCAGTTTGTTTCCAGAGCGTGTCTTTGGCTTCAATTATCCAGGACCAGCGTTCAGCGTTGTAGCTCTGGAATAGCTAAAGCATATTTTGGCTAAAAAAAACAATACTGTGAGATGGCTGTGAAGAGTGGCGCATCAGAGTAATTATATAATTTGAAAGCCAGCTAGAGAAACTTGAAACGTTTTATAGTTTGGGTTCATTTTTCCTCTAGTAGTACTGTTAGAATTATGAGTGTGATTAGATGGCACCCACTGCACATCTACTAGTGTGTGTCTTTGGACATTACTGTGATAAAAACACAATGAGAAAGCTTTCAGAACAATACTGACTACTGACAGTAAACAAAGATTTTGTTGTTTTTCTGCCATTATTCTCAGCTAAACCTTTCTGCAATGTAATTGTAATGCCTTTGTAGGTGATCTTTAATCATTTTCATACATAATCCTTGCATTAACCAGTGAGTGGTAGATGCAGGAACTTAATAATAGCTGATCGTTGCAGTCTACTTACAAAATGTTTAAAAATTTGGTTCATTTTACAACACAATTTATACGTCTGTCAATGCCACAAGTGCCGAACCATCAATGTTCTTCCAAAGGAGCCAAGTGGGAGGAGCAGCAATATATCATAACAATCATATACATGATTGTTGCTGGAAGTGTAAGGAACTCTCTTCATTGGTTTCAGACTTTATTTTAATTAAATGCATAAAGATATTTTCGTTGATTTAAAATAGGACTCCTTAAACCTTATAAGAAGAGATTCAATGTTAGGTATTAGAAAACTCATAATTTACTAAAGTATTAATGTTGTCAGTATTCAGGATTTTCTTATTCTAATGCTTCTTTAGTTACAGTACAACATTAAGACAAAGTCTAACTGCTAGTATGAGGTTATGCATTACTGTGTGGCCAGTTTATATTTTAGAATTGGCATTTTGAACAATATTTGTTTCACTCTTCCCTCTGTTACAGTTTAGTTGAGTCATTTGTTTTGTATGTCCTAAGCCTTGTGGGTGTTCTTTCCCACATCACAGTTGCAAATCTGTAAATCAAATGGCCCCCAAAATTGTGGAAAGCAAAACAACATCCATTTGTTGGTGAGCAAGATCATGAGTTATAGTCCACATTGTTTTGCAGTGATATAAGCTGTCCTACAGGAATTGTTTTTGTTAAACAAGACTCACTTACTGAAAGACTAAACTCCCCTCATTTATGTGCACTAAAATTTTGACAGAGATTTACTTTCTGCACAAATATATTAAACTCTCATGTTCATTCTCATGCCAGATTGTAGATTACTGGTGTACTCCGTCATTGGGTTGTACTGATCATCATTAAATACTGTACAAAAAATTAAAGATGTTTTGGAGATGTTCATCCACATGATAAATAAGAGAATTTAAAAACTGAAGAAATGGAAAAAAAAGGAAGGGTGTGTGGTATTCAGAACCAAAGTCATATTAATAAGAGAGTAGATTTTTTGAAAACTCCTCCAGATGTGTCCAAATACAATAAAATGTTCTTAGTAGAAATGGCTTTATTTTTAATTGGAATGATTTGCATTACTTAAAAACTTTTCTCAAATGTGCTTAGATTGCTTTTTAATCAACTGTATGATAGGGTTGGGCATAATTGTATCGTGTGCAATTAATCGTCAGAAAAACAATCGATTATCTTTTGGCACTAGACAATACGATTAATTCCACCAGGCAGATTGACTGGAGATTTCTCCGGTCGGTCTGCTCGGTGCTCCTCTCCGCTTCACATATGACGAACATTAAAAAAAAAATTCTGTAATTTATTTATCTATCAACACAATTCAAAATTTGATGTATAGCCCGAAGTCTGTAATTTTGACAGTTTGGAACAGATTTTTATGAAGAGCAAATATTTCCCACTAAATTGGTCATGGGACCAGGACATAAGGGTGTCCAGAGACTCCAGGGGATTAATCGTCATTAATTGTTATCGGCTAAAAACCACAATTAATTGTGATAATTTTTTTCCAATATCGCTCAACCCTACTGTATGATAGATTTTAAGGATGGCAGTGGTGGTATGATCTCATTCTGTGTGGACTGTATGATTTCCAAATCAATCTCAAGCAATGACATGAAAAACTCTGCCCACATGTGATATCACAAATTGTAATTTTATACAATATTTTGACATAAATAAAAATATGTCCAGTGCTGAACCAGTGTGTCTGTAAGAACTAAGTATTAACTATTCTTAAGTAATATTTATCAAAGTAAATCGTTCTAGTCGGGAGGACTTTAAGCAATAGTTTGGTACCAAAAAAATCTTTCTGTCCAAATTTGGTACACACCTTCCATGTCCCAATATGTTGTCAAAATTAGGAAATAGCAATTTGCTCTTCTAATTTGTGTGAAAGCTTAAAAGCTTTGGTTTTTTTACATGGCCTTGTATCACTGATTAGCACCTGCTGTACCGCATCCTCAGGAGCTCTGATCCCACACTGCCAGCCAGGACTGGCTTTACTTTAACACGTGGATGTTAGGGCTGTGTATTGGCAAGAATTTGGCGATACGATACATATCATGACAGATGGGTCACGATACGATATATCCCGATATATTGCGATACTATAAGCAAGGTGATATATCGCGATATATTGCGATATTTTGTCCAAAAATTCTATTAAATAAAAACCTCTTACAGGGGAAAAAATGAAAAACCAAAATTCATTGTCTCAGAAAATTCTAATATTACAGTACATAGACATGCTTGTGATACATTTAGCTGTGTTCTGGTTTGTATGTTTTTTATTTTATTTGTTTCATATTTCTTAGTTCATCCATGTTTTCAATTATTAGACTAAATTGACAATAGTTTGAAAATATATTTTTGCAGCTTTTAGTTTTTAATATTAATTTACAATATGGTCACCCAACACTTAACAATGGCTATGTCCAAAACGGCAGGACGGGTCCTCCGAAGGTCAAATTTGTCGGCTGCATACGTCACAGCCCCGCGACGAAGGACGTCCAAAACCGAAGACTCCTCCGATGCGGCCGACAAATACGTCCTTCCTTTGGCCCGAATCGAAGGACAGGTCCGATGGATCCTTCCCGGTCCAGCGTATCCCATAATGCATTGCGGCTCGACCGGAGATTTTTATGCTAGTAATGGCGGACGAAGCGAGAGAAAAGAATACATTTTAAATAAAAATATGGTGATATAAAACTTAAAAAAAATTAGCGGTTGTAATTCTAATACATTTATCATTTGTGTAGACATGTTTTTAAATATTATTTTTTCGTCATAAAAAACGCGAAATAAACATGAACCTACAGCTGGTCAATTAGTTCTTCAAATGATACCATCCATCCATCCATCCATCCATTTTCTGTACACGCTTCTTCCTTTTCAGGGTTGCGTGGGACACTGGTGCCCATATCCAGCAGTCACAGTGCGAGGGGCGGGGTACACCCTGGACAGGTCGCAAGTCCATCCCAGTCTTCAAATGATACCTTTAAGTTAATTTTATAGTTTAGTGATATTAATAATGCTAATGTATTGATATTTTTCTAGGTTTGATTTAAGTTTGCTTGTTTAGCGTCGTCACAGTTGCTAGGTGACATGACGTACGCCGGGGTAAGGAGGGGAGGCTAGACCGTCCAAATTCACAGCCTCTTTTTTTCCGGTCTTCCCGGTCTACCAAGGACCCGGCCCGCCGCGACCGGGAAGTCTGGGTCCTCCGGAGGACCCGGCCTGTCGTTTTGGACACAGCCAATAGTCTCTACCTCAAGAGGTAGAGGAGCCAAATGGCTGGCTCACTGCTGCCAACTAGTGGTCAGAGGCTGAACTACAACAAAAATGAACGGCTGGCAGGAAAGTTGACATTTTAAACCTTAATAAAAAAATCGAAACGGCTTTAGAATATCGATACAGTATCGGGAAATGAAATGTCACGATATTTCAGTGTATCAATATTTTCTTACACCCCTAGTGGATGCTGGCATGTCAATCTAACATTAGTGAGGAAAGTACAAAGATCAGTCACTGAAATGAAAGTTCTGTCACCCAGACAAGACGTTGCATTATTTTTGTGATTTCCCCTCTCTTTTTATACTGTACAACTGAAGTTAGAAACTATAGAAACTATGTCAAGGATAATATAGCAAATCAACAACTGCAGCTGTGATTTTAAAAGAAATTTGAAAAAGACTTTTGGACTAGGGCTGGGTATTATGGCTGAAAATTGTATCATGATTTATTTCAATCATTTCATATCAGTCAGTATCCATTTTTTTAATTATTTTATTTTATTTTTATTTTTATTTTTATTTTTTTGTTATTTGAAACTAGAAGCACTCGGAGAGTGCAAACCTCAGCCAAGCCCATTTTCCCCCATCCTGCAATGGACTATTTCGCGGATACTGCCATCTTTGCCTAACGCAAAGCATTATGGTCCAGGTTGGAGGCATCCGGTGCTGGTGTGTGAATTAAATGACTGTGAAAATGGGTCGTGGAGATCGCTGTGCGGTGTTTTACTTGTGTATATGTGCAACAATGATCACAGATACATGAAAATAAGTTTAAATATATAGAATAATGAAAACACAAGATTGTCGCTACTCTGTCTAGTTAGTAGATCTTGCACTAAATACGTTGACGTAGTTTACATCGATCTGGGCTGCGTATCATATTTCCTGACTACAGATCATTTTAACCACTTAATATTACAAGTATAGGTATGAACTATCTTAAAACTTGACCACATCTCTATATGGTTTATTTATTAACAATAACATACACCATACAGAAAGCTACAGATCACAATAATAAATGCATTTACCACCGTTAAAACAAAAACACATATTTGAATTAATATTTAAGCCGAATTTGATGTGTGGCCAAGGAGGACATTTCATACTCAATGTTTAATAAATCATAGGTCAGTCTGCCTCAAGATTATATATAGATTATATGTTTATCATCCAGCCCTACTGCTCAGCATTGTTAATATGATCACTGTATACTGAGATTTTCTCTGGCAAAAACAGATTTAATATAATGCCATACTATAGTAATTATTACATTATATTAGTGCACAACAGTATAACCTTACCTCTATTTTGCATGTCCACTTTGTTATTATAGGCAATAATTCCAACATTTGAGCAGGTAAAGGTTCTGGACAAGTTTGTCCTTTTTCTGATTAGAAGCTGGTACCTCATGAACCAAAATAAACATTTTAATACACGTAACAATCAAAACTTTAGACATTTATAACCTGTCCCATCGTTTACTTTTATTGGGTTTGCCCCAAACAATCCCACAAACCATTGCGCGCCACTTCAGGTAGGCGGCACTAAACGGTATCCGCGAAATAGTCCATGGAGTTAATGCGCAAAAGCATAGATGGAAACACATATGCCGAATAAGTTCTGACGTAGCGAACATTTAAGCAGGCAGTATGCATGGGATTTCTTCCCGATGGAGTTCAATGTGGAAAAAAAAAGTCAGACTCGTCACCCGACGTTATTCATCATCAAACTGGTCTCGGATTAAGCTCCTAAGTTTTCATCAGTCACATTCCACTGTGTTAAATGTCTGTTTTATCTCCTTTTATGGGTTTGTAATGGTTTGACTGTCTTTATAAAGTGCTTCCTGGTACAGTTGGCTCATGAACGAGTGGGGTTTTGTTAGTTTTTTATAGATTGATTGATTTTTTTTAAGCAAGTGATTGAAGCAAAATACAGCGTATGAGCGCTTTCAGCAGAAACACTCCCTCGAACTTCAGAGCAATCACGCTATAAATTTCTTACGTGGAGGGGTACCTCACAAGGTTGATCAACTGTTCCCGCGGGCAGTCCAGCTTCGGCTCGGCTGCAGCAGGACCCTCCTCCAGCTGTCGGTGTCCTGTTATTCCCGTAACGTGAAGAGAATCGCATTTCTTTTTGTACGTCTCCAGACAGCATGTAACATCGCCAGAAGTAGTTGATAACAGAATAATCACAACTTTCGTGATAGTAGATATACTGGGATGTGTAGTCCCAGCAAGTTTGCGACTTGTACTTCCTGTTTCATACAGGCATGCATGTGACGTAATGAACACTGCATGGCCCTACTGATTCACTTAAATTAAAAGAAAAAAAAAATCCAGTATCCACATTGTGATCCAGAACATCAAAATTTAATGGTGTGTTCCTTGAGCCAGTACCCACATGTGATAAAAATGTCATGACAATCCGGCCACAGGTTTTTGAGTGATTTTGTCCACTGACAGAACGACAGACAGGCAGACAGACATACGTGATCGAAAGCATTACCTCCTCCCTTTGGCGGAGGTAATAAAGGCCAGTAGAAAAAAGGCTGTTTAATACTGCCAAACTGGCGACATGACCTATTATCCACAATTTCCTCTCGAGCGGTTGCCCTCATTTTTTCCTTTCACTCCATGTTGTTCTTTTTTATGTTTAAGCAGTTATGCATGGTGGAGAAACATTAAACTGCTACTGCACGTTACTCAACAGGATTTTGCTAGCTTACCAAAGAGTCAGTGAATTAGTTGATTCCACCAACTTTGCTTACTTGGGCCATGAGAGGTCAAATGGCTAAAGCCTTCCCTCTGCCTACATTACCCAGAATGTTGTGCAGTTGTGGATAAGAGTTAAGTAAAATTATCCCCATTCTATCTGATGTATTTTATATTTTGATATTAATGACAAGTCTTGTCACAATAGATGTAGATTTGTTTAATATTGATATTGATTGTCTATCGCTCTAAATCTCTCACGATCTCGATTGTGTGTGTGTGTGTGTGTGTGTGTGTGTGTGTGTGTGTGTGTGTGTGTGTGTGTGTGTGTGTGTGTGTGTGTGTG
>NW_013953191.1:157094-166077 GCF_001266775.1 Austrofundulus limnaeus
ATATAATATAATATAAATCGCATCAGTCGAAATAAACGTGAAAAAACAGCTTCACAGTTTCAGGTTAATGCATCACCGTTGCGTTCCTGTGCGTGAATGGTGCATTGTGGGATGAAATAAGATGCTGGCAAAAAGGAGCTGAAGGAAAACGCTCGCAAGCGCGCGTGGAGGCAGCGTTTCGACCAATTGCAAAGCGCAGCATGCAGCAGAGTAGGCGGGGCCTAGCCGGAGCACATCACCCATCTAACCTACCTTCACGCGCTTATTGTGTAAATCTTTTAAAAACCAATTACCGCAGCGTCACCTCAAACATTCCTCCTCTCTGCCTCGGCGAAATACACATTTTTTTAAACCAGTTGAACTCTTATTTTTGTTTTGGCGTGGCGTAAGGAAAGGTGAGTTACAGAAGGTTCACTTCTACGTTTGCTAAATTTCGGGTTCGAGTTTGTTGTGTGTTTTTACGTTTTCACACATTTTGATTGGCCGTAACGTTGTTAGCATGTTTCGATGTTAGCATCTGTATGTGGATTATACACTTAGTTTTTACCTTCCTGGCGCAATTGTCGCTTTTATAGGAAAGATTTTGCTCAGTAATTTAACTCCACCTGTATCAAGTTTCAATTTATGCGACGCTCAAGTCATGGATGGTTTTGCTAAGCAGCTCAAGTTCCGCGTTTTGCATTGAAGCCCATAATAATAACCATCATCATGCCTTTATTTTTAGTATTTACACGGTTGAGGAGTCGCGGTGATCTTGTTGGCCTAAAAACCCCGTCCTCGCATCACCACGTGCAGTAGTGTCATATTTTCAGTGTACGGTCCCGTTTCAACCCACAGCGGACAGCATCAACCATGACCGACAGAAAAGCGGTGATCAAGAACGCCGACATGTCCGAGGACATGCAGCAGGACGCCGTGGACTGTGCCACCCAGGCCATGGAGAAGTACAACATAGAGAAGGACATCGCTGCCTACATCAAGAAGGTGAGACAGGAAGATGAGGGCTCATGCAAAAATCCACAAAATTTTACTCAACCACCCTTGTTTACAAACATTTCTGACATTTGTGTTGATGCCATGCCACAGAATCAGGATGGTCATACGTTTTTATAACTGTGAGGTCAATTTTTCTCTTCTACTGTGGTTTAATAGTTAGGTTTAGAGATATGGTGTGAATTACGGTGAGTTTTGGTTAAGGTTAGGAATTGACTAGTAATGTTTAAGGTTAAGGAAAAGTCCATATTCGGCATAAATACAGTTACAAAAATGAATGGAAGTCAATACAAAGTCCTCAGTTTGAAGGAAGTACAAGGATGTGTGTGTGTGTTTGTAGTATTAGGAAGAGGAGTCGGTTCCTCTAAATCTGAGGCCATGGTTTTCAACCAGAAACGGGTAGGATTTCCCTCCGGGGAGAGTCTCGGGTGTAGGAGTCCACATATCTGGGCGTTTTGTTCACGAGTGATTGTAGGATGGAAAGGATGGAACAGGAGATGGATCAAAGGATCTGGGCTTCATTCTCATTAATGTAGGTGTTGTTCCGGTCAGTCGCAACTAAGGAAGAGTCGAGTCAAAAGGCAAACATGAGGTTTGGATCAAGACCAAAAGAACGAGATCCCTGATACATGCAGGGATTATAGGATAGCCAGGTTCAGCCTTAAAGATGGGGTGAGGAGCTCCGCCATCCAGAGGGAGCTTGGACTAGAGCTGCTGCTTCTTCACATTGAAAAGATAATTTTGATAATTAGCCCTATTTTTTTAAATGAAAACCAGCCATATTAGTCTATTTCTGTTGCTGTTGTGCTATTTAAAATTCTCAGGTGGCCTGTACTTTTGTTTGGATTTAATTTATCGTTTTAGTTGAACAATAACAGTCTCAGGGACACATCTGCAAGGTAAAATAACTAAAATAGGCCTCTGTCTGAATCAGGGTTGGATATTACTAGAAGACATTACGTTCACACATTTAAATATGAAGATCTAATGACAAAAAGTCTCCCAGTACTATCTGAACAGTGATGTCATTGGTGAACTCATTCAAGGCTCAACTGTGAAAGATGGTCTGAAATAATCAAAGCGACAGAACGGTACAAAAGGGGGTGAGACGCTGTAGATCTCCAGCCGTAAAATCCAATTAAATTTGAAGAAAATCAGAAACAATTGTGATCCTGTGCTGCAAAAATAAGTCAAGGAGGAAAGTTTTCAGTCTTGAGTTGCTATTCTTTTCTATTTCTCCATCTCAAAACCTTCAAAATGATATGTAGTTTTACATCTGACATATTGTTACAATAATATCACAAACAATGCTCTAACTTTTAACACTTTTTTTTAGAAAAATTATTCAATTTGCTCAACTCAGTTTAGTGGAACCAGCTGACATAACTTTTAAGTAAATTCAACACTTCATTTCAGTGTGTATTACTTTTCCAATTTATTATGAGCAATTTTATTTATTTTTTTACTTAAAGTAAAACCAATTTTTAACACTCATTTTCTATTTTTTAAATTTAAAATTAGTTTGACCCAGTCTCTTAAATAGCCATGCTTTTTACTTTGTGTGTAATTTGCAGCCATTTATTTAATGCCCTCCTCCTTTTTTGTGTGTCTTTCAGGAGTTTGACAAGAAGTATAACCCGACCTGGCACTGCATCGTCGGGAGGAACTTCGGAAGCTACGTCACCCACGAGACAAAGCACTTTATTTATTTTTACCTGGGCCAAGTGGCCATCTTACTCTTCAAGTCTGGCTGATAAGTTTCTGATGGGTACGGAGGGAGTTTGCCTCCCTGAAGCTAAATCTGAAACGCACCGGTGGCTGATGTCTCCCATACACTAACAACAACATACCATAACGATGCAAAACCCGCCGTGCGCAGTTGCATGGACTATACACTATATAATATGTATGTTACAGTAAGTTTACTTTTCAAAAGTTGCCATTTGAACGCAACTGAAGTAGTTTTCGTTGAAGCTGTCGAAATTCTAGGTTATATGAAATTTCCGCGTGGCCCTTGATTGTGAAAATAAAGGAAAGCTGTCGAATGTAGTGGTTCATCTGCTTTCCGTCACCAGTTAGAGAAGTTTCTGTTTGAGACGGTAAAATTATAACACATTCACCCAGTTTAACAAATTATCTTTTACTTGGATTTTAAAATTCTGTTTGTTTGTTTTTTTAATCTACATTGTGATTTTAAAAAACGTTTGCAGTCTAAAATGCACAAAATCAAATCTGGATGGAACGTTTTTTTGTTTTGTTTTTTTTTTTTTGTTTGTTTTAGCAGCCGAGTTCAGAGAAGATGTCACAACATCTGACAAACTTGACACTTTGGAAACTGTCACGAGAGAGTGCAAATATTTCCAGGTATGTGAAGTTTGTCAAATTTTAAAGTTCACTGTGAAAGAAAACAGCAGTTAGGGCTCACACTCACACACACAGACCTTTAGCCTGTAACATCCATGTTCCAACACCAAGACACTCCACCTAACTTTAGATTTTCAGTGTTAAATGCATGTTTGAAAGGACAGTAACCACGTTTCATTTAACAACAAGAAGACACAGCTTTTCCTGGAGGAGATTATTATTATTATTAATTTGAACTGACACTCTTGAGTTTGTAAATATTGGACATAATTGACGTGTGTCTTGTCCCAGTAATAGGCAGGTGTTTTAGGTAAACGCTTGCTGCTAAGTCCTACTAGGCTACCATCACTCCCGTGTTCTGGGTGGTCGTGTCGTCTCACGTGGCTCGTGATATTTTAAACTCGCAGCTTCCTGAGCTTTTATTTTTTTTAGTTTTTACGTTGCCTGTGTACCCGTCATGCCTGGCTAAATTTTGAGTTTGGACTCTTAAACTTCAAACAGGTTGTTCTCTTGTCAAATTTCTAGTTTTTGAGTTTTTTGTAATATCAGTAAGATTAATTTGAAATGGCGACGCACAATGTTGGGATTCTGATTAAACGTGCGCGTTTGAGGACGGACTGGTGACGAGTGTTTCTCGCCGAGTTGTTTTCCTCATACGTCTGCTGAGGGTGAATCGTTTAAAAAAGTGTTAGTTTGGATTGATGTTTTTTTTCTGAGGAACGTCTTCCTGATTATCGTCGATGTGAAATGATTTTTAGTTTTTCTTCTGGCATGTATTTTTTGCGATGTACGTGTACTGTAGGAGCCGTTCCGATGCCGTTTAAATTTGCACAAAACGTGTGCCTGTCATTGCTCTCAACTGTAACTGGCTTGAGTACAATTGCACTTCATTAGAACTATCCAGTAGGTTGCTACAGAACCAAAATTGTTAAAATAAAATAAAAATTCATTGTTGACTTATACTGTGGCCTTTTTATTTTTGTCTCGACCCTTTTTGGTTTGTTTTGCTGAAACCATTAGTTGATTATGACAAAGTATTAAGGTCAAACTAAGAGGAAAAATATTAACTTGCAAGAATAAAGACTTAAAATTAGGTGTCATGTCCATTTTCCGTTCCTGGGTTGGCTCACGTGCTGTGGACATCCTCCGATGTGTGTCACTGTTTATGATGTAGTGTTTATTAGGGGTGCAACAATACATGTACCCGTATCGAACTGTTCAATACGGTGCTTTAGGTTCAATACACACTTGTATCGAACAATACAGATTTCTAAAATTTATTTTATCAGCTTGTCTTCTGAAGCTGTGCTGTGTTGAAGGTTCAGTAGGTCTGTGTTTGACTAATCCATGTAGGGTGCACTGTCGAGCACAGATCCACCAAGAAACCTGCTGTTTCAGCAACATTTAAAAACTGGACTTTTGAGGTTAAACAAATGTTCATAATTAATTTAAACAAATTACAAGTTATGAAGGCCATGGACATTTCTCTTTTATTTTATATCGAAAAAATTTCGAACCGTGAGACTAAAGTATCGAACCGAATCATGAATTTTCTATATCGTTGCACCCCTGGTGTTTATGGGTCACTGTTATTGTAGCTTCCATCCACATTACTGTCACAATTAAATCCATCAAAGCAGCTATTAACTGCAACGCCATACAACTTTAATTTACTGTATGAAACCATACGCCACAGTGTGTTGGGCCCCTTGCTATTCTGCTGCTGATGTCGGGGAAAGTCATCAAGATTTTTGAAGGTGTTATGCTGTTTCAAACTCCAAAGAGCTTTTTTTAACTGCAAATTTGCTTATTTTAGTCATTTCCCCCCCATCAAAGCTGGTTTCATCGTGATAGTCCAGAAATTTCATAAACCATTCGTATTTTTGGTTGTATGATCATTACATTGTCACAGTTTTACCTTTTTTTAAATTAAATATAATTCACCTGATAGGTATAAATGTCCACAATTCTACTGAGTTTCTTCATCACAAGGCTTGTCTTTTTAAAAAAAAAAAGCTAACTAGCTTAAAAAATTTCATTGTTTCATAAAGAGAACAAGGTAAATTTCTCTTATTTATTTTTATTAAATATATAGCTAATGATGATTTTACATCTCGCAAAGTTGGAACCCCCCCACCCCCCACCATATAATTTCCCTGAAATGTAAGCAGGATGATCTAATAAGTTAATAGGGAAACCAGATGACTACATGAATAAATCATTGGTGCAGCTCTAGTTTCATTTCAGACCAAACAAGCTAAACAACAAATATCCTAATTTTGTCAGGTCCTTCCTGTATATTTGGTGATACTAATCAATAATAAAGCAAATTTGCTAATCCTAGACCAAATAAAAAGCTAAATGATGTGAAATTACAAAGTGCTGTTTACGAAGCGTATTGTTGAGGTTTTGGCGTTGTGGTTTAAAAGCTGCAGACTCGACAGTGTGCCTCCAGTGTGAATAGATTGTGCATCATTGTGTAAGTGTGTAAGGTCCATAGCAACAAGTGTGTCAGATGTTCAGTCAGAGACCAGGAGCAGGGACTGTAAGTGTGTCATCGGGCACTGCAGGGCGATGCTGTTCACCCACATGGCTCAGAAATCCTGACATATGACTGAACACTCGCTGCTGGTTATGCAACCTCCCCTGGTACAACTTAGACTACGTTAGACCCCCGTAAGATGGCATCAGTTCGTGCTTGTTTGGATCGAGACCTGGTGACTCTGGAGGCTGTTTGAGTCCAGTAGACTATACCAACCCTATATTCACTGATGTTTATTTTTAGCAAGCTAGTTTCCTGTTTTTACCTGGCAGGAGTGGTTCTCAGTTTGTAGACCATCTGCTTCAAGGTTTTGGACGTGTTGTGTCCACAGATGGTGTTCTGCAGACCTCAGCTGGAACAGACAGGCTGCTTAGAAATGTTTTTTTATGAGCTACACAAGGTGTGAATTTAAAAATATATATATTGATGATGTAGAGGCAGGAGCTGTGAGAAAGGTGATGAATTACAGGATAAGAGATTAATGAATAATTTCTACAGAGAGACAGGTGAGAGGGGATGAAATGAGATACTCTCAGGGTTAGCTGTAGGATATTTTTATATCGTTAAACCTGAAGGTTTATTTGGTGAGAGTAATCATTTCCTTTGAGTTCTCTCAGGCTTCTGAAAGAGAGGTGCGTCTGCCTTCATGGCTGCTTTACACCATTGATTCTTTTATTTATTTTTATTTTTTTCTTCCCATCAGCACCTTCTTCCCCGACATACCTGCTCTCAGCGTTCTGTTCTATAAGCCTCTGTCGGCACGCTCCCAGCCTCCCACACAGAGCTGTAATTTACGGTCGCAGCACATAGCTGATAATTGACTGGACGATGAAACGAACCCCCGCTGCTCTTTAAAAAAAAATAAAAAATTAAAGATGCAGCTGCTGCATGACGAGCTCTCCTGAGGCAGGGGTTAAAGTGTCTGAGCGGTGAGTGAGGACCCTGGAGAAACTGGAAATTTGTGGGGATTTTCAGCAGAAATTAAGATTTGTTTTCTGAATAAGTGTTTTGAAGACAGGCTGAGCTGTCACGGTCTACAGAAGCTCAAAAATTAATCATTAAAATAAAATTCAGGGCAACAAACAAAACTCGCTGAATGCACCATTTTAGCTGAGCTGAGGCCACTTTTAAAAACAGCTATTGATTGATAAAGACAGTTAGGTTAAACACAGACACGTTTCTGCCTTTCAACAGCAAGGGATAAAAATGTTGGAGCAGAGGTCTAACTAAATCCCACACTTCTAACATCTGAACAGTTTTCTCAAAGATCCTGCTAGTGACATATTTTTGTCCTTCTGCTCTACAAATTTTGAGTTGATATGCAAAAAGACCAGTGTAAATTTTATTTCATTTTATTTTTTGGTTGTTCTTGCATTGGCCTAAAATACCCTCTAGTTTTTGTTCATTGATGCAGTGTGTGTGTGTGTTCTGCAGATGCCTCATAGACTGCTAGATGACCAGTGGGTGGACTTAACACCGGCATAACAAGGAGGCACATGACTCAGACTCGAACATTGGTGGTGTTTAGAAAACGAGAGGAAAAAAAAAAACACCCTGGTACATTCATGTGTTGATTGGACATAAGGAACAGAATTACATGTGCAGGTTGAAGTGGATCCGAGGCGTTATCTAAGAAAACCGACTGTTCAATCCTGCAAATGTAAATGTGAGTGATTTGCTTTTATTTATTTATTTATTTATTTATTTATTTATTTTTTCAAGCAGGACAAAAAGACAGAAAAGCATCATCTTTTGCTTTCTGCAGCCTCGCAGCAGGAAGCGTTCGTGTGCAGCTCAGATCCGTCTCGGCGAGCAGTCATAATGAATCGGCATGCACGAAAGGACCGTCCCTGAGTGAGAGGCGTTTATTCTGCACACACACCGTGTCTGATGTGTGTGAATGTTGCACAGATCAGCACAGGTGTAAAAGTAATTCACTGAGCTTTTATGTTCCAGGTTCATTTGCCTTAATAGTTACGCACAATCTCATGTGACATCACCAAGACCTGGCATGATGGGATGGCACTCAGATTATTTGTTCACGATGACTCTCGGCAACTACCACACTAAATTTAAAATCAATATCTGTAAAACGGACTAAGTTATTGTCACTTTGTGTGTTAATTAGCTGTGACAGCCATCTTCAGTTAGGTTGAAGATATTTTACCATCAAATTCGCATTGATTTTTGCCTGTAATTTTCATAATCTCTTTGAAAACTACTAGCAGTAAAGCTGTAAGAAACTGTTTAATTTCTTAGAATAATTTAAAACACTTATTTAATTAAAGGTTTTATTTGATTGTTTTTTTTTTGTCATTGCTTTTGATTAATTTAAAAAATGTAGTTCAATTCCAGGTTGTAAGGTAACAAAATACCACAATAGATGCAAACAGTTGTGCAGTTCTGCATTTGGTCCACAAGAGGGAGACCTTTCACCTCACGACATCCAGTTATGGTAACTGCAGTAATATTTTTAATTTTAAATATTGTCTGAAAATAAATGATAAAAAACAACTTATGTCTTAAAGTAAAATAAATAATCATTTTTGAAAGAAATGCAACGGGTGATAAAAAATATTGTTTATTCTGTTTGTTTACAGACAAACATTGTCAGAAAATTATCTGGAGCTAAATAGAAGAATGAAAAAATATTTCAACTGATTTTTAGCTGCATCTCCAACATCCTTATACCAATATATCCACTGTCCCTCCTCAGGACGTGTCCAAACCAATATACCCACTGTCCCTCCTCAGGACGTGTCCAAACCAATATACCCACTGTCCCTCCTCAGGACGTGTCCAAACCAATATACCCACTGTCACTTTGCAGAACATTTTTAAACCAATATACCCACTGTCATTCCTCAGGACGTGTCCAAACCAATATACCCACTGTCCCTCATCATGATGTGTCCAAACCAGTATACCCACTGTCCCTCCTCAGGACGTGTCCAAACCAATATACCCACTGTCCCTCTGCAGAACATTTCCAAACCAATATACCCACTGTCATTCCTCAGGACGTGTCCAAACCAATATACCCACTGTCCCTCATCATGATGTGTCCAAACCAGTATACCCACT
>NW_013953192.1:0-1456 GCF_001266775.1 Austrofundulus limnaeus
ATGATATATTTAACTGATATTTTTATCCAAACAATCAATGATTTATAAAGGTAAATCAGGAAAATTAACAAGGCTGATCAAACTTTCACAGCCTGGAAGCCTGGCTTTATTCACTTCCTCTGCTGCTCTTGCTGAACTACAAGTGCAGACAGACTAAAACAGCACAGAAAATCAACTCAAAATCAATACAAGTCCTCCTTCTGTTCACTGACTGGCCCAGTTGATGTTTGTTGTCTTCAATTCATTTGTCTGGATGATGGGATCCATCTGCTTTTGTCCACTAGCAACTGCATTTCTTCTTTAAACACCTTCCTGGCTCTGTGATCAGTTTGAAAGTCCAACCTGCCCATTCAGGTCTGACACTGACTTTGGGGACAACCTGCTCCTTCGTGGGCCTTCTGGGGTGCCTGTGGCTGAGTGTAGTTCTTCCTCTAATTCAAGAGTTGGTGGTTCAATTCTCCACTGTTCTGACACATGTTGATATGCCCCTGGGCAAGACACTGAACCCCCACTGCCTCTGATATGTGTCCCATGAGTGTGATTTTTTTAAAGTACTGATTAAGCTCTTTACATTATTTACCTGTATTAACTTTGTAGAGATTTAGTAAAGTGCTGAATGAATGAATGTGTGTGTGAACGGGTAAATAAGGGCACAGACTGTAGTTTAAAGACCTTTTGAGTATCCTGGTTGGACAGAAAGATGGTATATAAGTACAGTCCATTTACAGTTTGTGTTTTTCAGAGAAACTTCAAAGTGACCATTGGACCTTAAAGTTTGACAGTCCGATCTGCTCAGTTGTTTTAAAATTTTAAGCATTAGAGTGGGGACACGGTGGCTCAGTTGGTAGAGCTGATGGCTCTCAGCAAGAAGGTTGCCTTCTGGTATAGAGTTTTCATGTTCTCTCTGTGCATGTGTGGGTTTTCTCCAGGTACTCCGGCTTCCTCCCACAGACCAAAAACATGACTGTTAGGTTAACTGATAACACTAAATTGTCCCTAGGTGTGAGTGAGAGAGTGAATGGTTGTTTGTCTCTATGTGTGTCCCTGTGATGGACTGGAGACCTGTCCAGGTGTACCCCGCCCCTCACTGTGACTGCTGGGTGTGCGCACCAGTGACCCTGAAAGGAAGAAGCAGGTTTAGATAATGGACAGATGCATTAGAGTGAAAACAGTTGTTATTGTCTCAGGATGAAGACAGCAAAATGTGAACTTTAAGATTTAACTTTTAGCCTACATTTACATTTAATTTCTATATTTAGGATTTAATATTTAAATACTGTATATGTTTCAATATTTAAATTGAACATTTTGTAAAACTCAGCAGAATGTAAGAACAGTGGGCTAAATAACAAAATGTTACTGGAAGAAAGTTACACTAGAAAGTGAGCTAAAGATGAGAAATATGTCACTGAAATTTTTACATAGCATTTTACGCTTGTCTTGATGTAATTAATAT
>NW_013953192.1:2916-5201 GCF_001266775.1 Austrofundulus limnaeus
GAAATATGTATGTATATATTAATTTTCCTTTTTCATACACATGTTTTCATCAAGAAATGACGAGATTTTCTTTTTCCTCGCACACACATTTTTGTCAAGAAATGTTTATGTAAAGTAAAAAAACAAAAAAAAATCTCGTCATTTCTTGATGAAAACACATGTAAGGAAAAGGAAAAACAATATATACATATATATTTCTGCCTTTATTTCTAATTATATTTATTGTTGTTATTTATTTCTAATTCTGCCAGTTTGGGTCCTCCATACTTTTGTGCATCACTTTGGTCCAGTCTGGGTTGAAAATGTCTCATATAAGGAATAAAGTTTGCTTGTTTGGCTGAACAATTCATGATATATGTGAGGTTTAAAGCCAAGCCTTTTATTTTTTATTGAGGGAGGCTTTATGAGGCCAGGAAAGCAGACTCCTCCTGCTTTATACTGGTTTATACTGGTGCGCTGATGGACGCAGAGGGACGTGGATCGCGGCCAATGATGTGTGAGCAGAGGACCTAAAGTCAGCAGAGCTTTCAGCCTCACAGGCCGGGCAGGGCTGCAGAGGGACGGAGGGAGGATGGTGCTACAGAGTATTATGAAGCACCGCGGGGTTTAGTCCATCCGAGCCTCTTCATCTGGTCCATTCAGCTGGTCTGACGCGCTTCAGACCAGTGAATCAACTATCTGATAAACAGCTTGTCTCAGAAATGACAGCGACACAGAGGCTGAGGTTGAGGAGAAACTAAACCCACCTCCACACCCTGATGTTCTCAGCTGGAGGCTGCTGGAGGACACGGTGCTTCCGGCCGCAGGCAGCTCAGGAGGACGCTGGTACCCGAGTGTCGCTGCGTGATCGGGCTGCGGAGGCGCGTGCGGTATGGGCTGCGCTCCCAGCATCCACGTCTCTCAGAGCGGAGTGATCTACTGCCGAGACTCGGACGAGTCCAACTCCCCCCATCAGACCACCACCATCTCCCAAAGCACCGCGGCCACGCTCCACGGGCTCTTCATCAAGAGCGATGCGGCGGAGACCATCCCGTCCGTCCTCACCTACCAGAGCCGACACTCGCGCAACAACTCCAGCCGGGATCGGAGGGACAACGGCCGGGGACACGTCCGGATCGAGGCCGAGACGCAGACCAGCCACACCAGCGTCAAGGTAAGACCCATGGACAGGTTGTGTGTGCGACAGATCAGGGCCTTTGTTGTGGTTGTGTGCAGAAAAAGGCCCAGGCTTTCAGATCACTGTTTCTCTACGAAACATGATGGTGACATGTGCACGTGTCTGTTACCAAAATATCCCGCGAACCACTGCTCCGATTTGTACGGAAGCGTAGAGCTGCCACGTGACATGAAATTATGTTTAAACTGGATCTCGTTATAACGAGAAAACTATCTCGTAAAGACGAGATAATATGTCATAACGACTAAAGTACCTCGTTATAATGAGAAAGCTATCTCGTAAAGACAAGATAATATGTCATAACGACTAAAATACCTCGTTATAATGAGAAAACTATCTTGTTATAATGAGAAAACTATCTAGTAAAAACGAGATATGTCATAACGACGAAAATATCTCGTTATGAGAAAACTATCTCGTTATAACGAGAAAGCTATCTCGTAAAAATGAGATATGTCAAAACAACTAAAATATCTCGTTATGATGAGAAAACTATCTCGTTATAACAAGAAAGCTATCTCGTAAAGACGAGATAAAATGTCATAACGACTAAAATATCTCGTTATAATGAGAAAACTGTCTCGTTATAATGAGAAAGCTATCTCGTAAAAATGACATATGTCAAAACAACTAAAATATCTTGTTATGATGAGAAAACTATCTCGTTTTAACGAGAAAACTATCTCGTAAAAATGAGATAATATGTTGTTATAACGACTAAAATATCTCGTTATAATGAGAAAACTATCTCGTTATAATGAGAAAACTGTCTCGTTATAATGAGAAAGCTATCTTGTAAAAATGAGATATGTCAAAACAACTAAAATATCATGTTATGATGAGAAAACTATCTCGTTATAACGAGAAAACTATCTCGTAAAAATGAGATAATATGTTGTTATAACGACTAAAATATCTCATTATAATGAGAAAACTATCTCGTTATAACGAGAAAGCTATCTTGTAAAAATGAGATATGTCAAAACAACTAAAATATCTCGTTATGATGGATTTGAGACCTGTCCAGGGTGTACCCCGCCCCTCGCACTGTGACTGCTGGATATGGGCACCAGTGACCCACGCGACCCTGAAAAGGAAGAAGCGTGTA
>NW_013953192.1:7633-9228 GCF_001266775.1 Austrofundulus limnaeus
GTTTCATCCGTCTCCATGATGACATCCCTCACCTTGTCAACAAAGTCCATAGTGTTCTGTATGTATTCTGAGATGTTTTCTAATGTTTTCTAATTTTTACAAGATAGTTTTCTGATTATAACGAGGTACTTTGGTCGTTATAACGAGATAGTTTTCTGATTATAACGAGGTACTTTGGTCGTTATAATGAGATAGTTTTCTGATTATAACGAGGTACTTTGGTCGTTATAACAAGATAGTTTTCTGATTATAACGAGGTACTTTGCTCGTTATAACGAGATAGTTTTCTGATTAGAACGAGGTACTTTGCTCGTTATAACGAGATAGTTTTCTGATTATAACGAGGTACTTTGGTCGTTATAACGAGATAGTTTTCTCTTTTTTACGGGATAGTTTTCTGATTATAACGAGGTACTTTGGTTGTTATAACGACATATTTTCTCTTTTTTACGGGATAGTTTTCTGATTATAACGAGGTACTTTGGTCGTAATAACGACATATTTTCTCTTTTTTACGGGATAGTTTTCTGATTATAACGAGGTACTTTGGTCGCTATAACGAGATAGTTTTCTGATTATAACGAGGTACTTTGGTTGTTATAACGACATATTTTCTCTTTTTTACGGGATAGTTTTCTCGTTATAATGAGATCCATTTTAAAAATAATTTTATGCCATGTGACAGCTCTACGCTTCCGTAGATTTGAATGAAACTTTCAGAAACTAATCTTGGAATTTACATCTACATCTAATTAACTTTTGAAGTCAAACCACCTCGAAATTGCAAATTTAGCAAAAATAATTCTGCAAACTCAAAAATGTCTGAAACACAGATAATTTTCCAGACTTTCAGCAGGTGTTTGGCGTGGTAGCTGCATCATTCCCACACAAACTTTAAGTGCAAAATGCTTGCACAAGATATTTAAAACTTTGGAACCAACTATTCGACTTAACTCTTTTTGTTTGTTAGCAAATATCTCACAAACTACTAGATATATTTTAATGAGACTGACAGAAACCAGTCATTGGGTGCATAATTATGATTTGTTAATAACCAAGTCTAAACTGAGTGCCACATATAGGGTGCCATTTGTAAAGTTACAGTCAAAAATTACCACCAATATTTTTGTTTTATTTAGTCTTTTATAAGAAAAAAAGAACAGATTTATTTTTCAAAGTCAGTTTTTCACCATATGATTCATACATTTATAAATGTCATAGTTTATAAACTAAAACTATGACATTTATAAATGTATGAATCATATGGTGAAAAACTGACTTTGAAAAATAAATCTGTTCATTTTTTCTTATAAAAATCTAAATAAAACAAAAATATTGGTGGTAATTTTTGACTGTGTAACTTTACAAACGGCACCTCATAGCCACAGCCAACCGACATAGGAAACCACTATACTTCAGCCTCACACACACACTGATCTCATATTATATATAATAACAGCTGAGCAGCATTTGTGACACATCCTTTGATTATATTTTTACTTAAAGGCACAGTGTGTAGGATTTGTTGTTTTCAGCGACATCTAGTGGTTGAATCATCCTCCCTGGTCCTCCCCCCACCCCCACTCTACGGTGTC
>NW_013953192.1:11528-15240 GCF_001266775.1 Austrofundulus limnaeus
ATATTTAACTTGTGACTTAAATATTTAGTTTTGAGCTGAATATTTAGTTTGCAACTTAAATATTTAGCTAGCAAGTTAAATATTTAGCTAGTCACCTAATTATTGAAATATTTAACTTAAATATTTAGCTAGCTACCTAAATATTAGATTAGTGTTAGATGAAGGGCAGAGCTGAGGAATGAGTTTGAATTAAATGCAATGAAACATGAGCGAAACTGCAAAAATAAAAGAAAACACAAGGAACAACAGGGACAAAAATAAAATTATTCCATCATAACACAAAACAAGAAATAAAAAAACTTACAAGTCATAACTTTTAAACCTTGTTTCAGCCTGGTAAACTCACAGGAAGACAGAGTTTATTATTGACATGAATGACAGTTTGGCGCTCGGACCCTGGCAGAGGATGTGAGCGCTGTGAGATGCTGTAAACTTAGACGAGCTGCTTAAGATGAGGGGTAGGAGGTTTTCATGGTCGAAGGAGTTAGAAACCCTTGGAAGCTGGAAAATGGAAGGGTGGACGAGGGGTTAGCGGTAGGTTGATGTTGGGCTGGCGAGCAGACGAAACGATTGGAGAGGACGCTTTTATCCGCTGACTGTCAGATGTTGATTGGATGCAGCTGGGCTTGTGACACAGAGGCTGGAAGAAGCAGGTGAGGCAGATTAGTCTTCTAGAATTGAACTTTTGTCAAGACGCCATTTGTCTATTAGCAAAAGAGCTCATGAATCACTTCACACATTTTACTGAATTATTCCAAAAGTTATCACCTGATGTTCATCTAACACTGATTGGCTGTTGGAGTCAGTGCAATACAAGATGGCCACTACAGCAAGCTGACATAAGCCAAGACAAAAAGTAACTTTGTCAGTTTTATAAACATTGAGCTAATACTGGATGTGGTCAAAGCTGAGAATAATTCCCAACAAGTACTTACATTACTGCACAGGATTGTGTTATTTTAAAGCTTTGATCAAAGTCACCACAGCTCAATTTCAAGCTCGGTTTGAGTAATTAATCTAAGATGATCTTAGTTTAAAACGCTGGCCTAAAAGTGGCGTGTGATATATGAGGTAAATATTGTAAAATTAAAAATCACTTCAACTAACAGGTTAACATGATGCATTTACACTTATTTGGATATTTACAACACTTCAGAGAGGCAAAAATGTCCGGGAATGTGAGTGGAGATAAGGTCTCGGTTCCAACTTTTACATTCATGTGGGTCGACATTTCCGATTTAGGCGATTTTTTTCCATGTACCTTTTTTTGGAATCAGGAAGAAGTTTGTCACGATAGAGTCTATGTTCTTTTAAGCTGGTTTTTAACATCACAGTAGAGAATACCGTTGTAACACCGTAATATCGTTTGCAGCCTCTAACAATTGCGCCGATTGATTGCGCAAGACGTAAAACGTCCCACAATGCACCGTGCCGCTTATAACTTTGTTATAAGAAGTGTAAGACTGAACTCTTACACTTCAAACAAACACAAATCTGCATCATTGAATTCATCTGTTACCTTGATGAAGTAATAATAAAATAAAACAAACACTGTTTTATTAGCAACGTTTGTGAGGCTTTAGTTGTGCTAAGTTTTTTAACAAACTGCTTATACATTTAAAGAAAAACTTGTATTTTTAAATTAATAACTAAGATTGTAAACAGGAAAGAATGCAATGAGCACAATAAACAGCTGTTGACATAGTAGTGCATTGTTAATACAGTTAAATCCATGTATTAACAGAACAAGGCTGAAGTGAAAATAGCAGTGTTTTGTCAGCACATCCTGTGATATAAAAATAGTCTGTGTGGTTTTGAAGCGATGCTTCTCATGAGGAAGCATGTGAACAGATGCATCTTGGTCATAACGATGGAACCCTGGAGGATATTCTGTGTTTTATAACAAGTTGTGCAGCAGATGATCGAGTCTTCAGACTTTCAGAGTGCATCGACCCAATCAGGCTCAGATGAGACCAGGACATTTAAAAACAAAACAAGCAAACAAAAATAATCAAGTTTCAGTTAAGTTATTACATTTTAACCAAAAGCATTATAGTGGACTGAAAGTGTGTAGCTTTGACCAGTGAAAACTTGAAATTAAAAGGCTAGCATTCTTTAAAGGGAGGCTTTTTGCTCACCACCTTTCATGCCAGAGGTCTTTCCTACAATCAGTGGCGGCTGGTGGATTGTTCTCCAGGTGGGGCTACAGCTCCTAAATACACGTATCCCAAAAAGCAATCAAACATGTACTGAGTTGTATCACACCAGTGTATTTATTAAACAAATGACAATAATAAAACAGCATTACAATGTCATGTAGTGTTTTATTTTTTAGTACATAAATTTTCCTCTTCTGTTACTGAGAAGCAATTTTTTTCATGACTCTGGTTAAATTCAGGGATGTTTTAACCAGATTCTTAGAGCATGGTCAGTGCAGTGAGATGTGATGTTGTACCTGAGGAAAGTCTGGATTGTCTTCAGTGTTCAGCTCCTCTCAGATTCAGCTGTGGTCAGAGGAGATGTGATGAGGATCTTCAGCAGAGTCACAGTCTCTGAAGGTCTGCCTGCAGCTCTGATCAGATGCTTGTGAATGGCTCAAGATGATGTCACAAACCTAAAAAAATAATAATAAATGCACAAATTTAATTCAGTATGGAGATGGCTACAAATGAACTTTATAATATTCAATATATAGAAAACAACTGAAGTTATGAGTACACATGTTAATTTATTAACAACAAATTGTTGCACCTCTAAGGTATTGTATTATCTTATGTTATATTATATTTGTTTAAAGCTGTGTTAACAATCATAAAACAATATAACTATATTGTTCTATGATTAAAAGCACAAATATATTATAGCACTACTAAGATTAAAAGCATTACAAAAGTATTTTAACTTTTTTCTTACCTGTTTAAATCCATGCTGGGTCAGATCCTGATGCTTTAAAAATGAGGCAATGAATCAAAACAAACCATTAGCCTCGCTTAAAGCAGTTAGCTTAGCCTGTCGCTAATCCATTTCTTGGAAAATAATGGAGTGTAAAGTCTCCCTCTGTCTTTGTTCTGCTGCTTTTCTTGTCCAGCAGATCTGGTCCAAGCTCTTTTACTTTAAGCTTCTCCTGGTGTGTTCTGGTCCAAAACACTTTTTTGTTTTAAGAAACTTAGCTAAGTTGTTTAGCGCCTCCATTTCTTGACATGTTAATGCTGTTCGCATCGTATCCGTCAGTCTACACCAAACCACGCCCACATACACTGGCACTGGAGGCACGTTTTTGTAAGTCCACCCTAAATGGCTGAATCCTGTGGCTTTGGGCTGATCCTGGGCTGAACAGAATCAGCCCCAATGAGCCGCAAACCGAGGGGGCGTGGCGAGACGCCTGTCAATCATTCTGAACCTGGACACACCATCCATCCATCCATCCATCCATTTTCTTCTGCCTATCCGGAGTCGGGTCGTTGGGGCAGCAGCTTCAGAAGGGAGGCCCAGACCTCCCTCTCCCCAGCCACTTCTTCCAGCTCCTCCGGGGGAACTCCAAGGTGTTCCCAGGCCAGCCGAGAGACATAGTCCCTCCAGCGTGTCCTGGGTCTTCCTCGGGGCCTCCTCCCGGTGGGACGTGCCCGGAATACCTCACCAGGGAGGCGTCCAGAAGGCATCCTTACCAGATGCCCGAGCCACCTCAACTCTTGACGTGGAGGAGCAGCAGCTC
>NW_013953192.1:18751-20879 GCF_001266775.1 Austrofundulus limnaeus
GTTTGGCACCAGTTTTACTTGTAAATTTCACAAAATAAGATTTATTATTTTTAAATTTTGTTTATTTTTAAGTTGTTATTTATAAATTGTATATAACTATATTAAAATTTTATAATATTGTTTATTTTAACATTTTTATTGTGAACACCAGGGAGGGCTTAGCCCTACTAGCCCACTTATACCAGCCGCTACTGCCTACAATTATTTTATGCTAAAAATGAACAGAGTTGTAGCCTATTCAGATCTTGAAAATAGCATTTTATGTGATAACTCTCAGTTACCACATCACAGTGCTCAATATCTATAAAACTGACTGGGCTGTAGCCATTTTTGTGTTGGCTAATGTCAGTTATCTGTGGCAGCCAAATTGAATTGAAATTACTCCAAAAGTTATTCAGTTCTAAACATGTAACCAATACAACAAAGGCACCTGTCTCTATATTTATCTCACACTGGTTAACAAGCAGTGTAGGTGATTTGGAGTAGTGCTGCACAAAGACTCCAAAATAAAAAACAAAACCAAATTACTTGGCTACAGTGATTACAGCTTACTGTGTTGATAAGAGCAGGCATGCCACTGGCAGAACATAGGGCACAAACAAACACACAAACTTGTATGAGTTTGTGGTGTCACACACCTCAAACTAGTAATTAAATGCAAAGTGAGTGCAAATAGTCCTTTTTCACAATAATGGTTCATGTTCTCTAAGGCCTCTATCACATCTTTAAAAAGGTTCAAACCATGATTGATTCCAACATAGATACTATTAATGCTCCTTAATTAAATAACTAAATAAATAAAGTATGTGTATGGACATAGATAACATTGTTGGCATTGTTTTGCTAAAGTAAGAAAAATGCACAGTGGTGGCTCAGTTCAGGGGCAAAGCACAGAAGTGCTCTGAGAAGTGTGTGCAGGAAAATGTAAGACGGTGTAAAAAATATCCAGTGATGAATATAGTCAAAGACAGATTAGAAACAACATCTAAAACTGCATCACTGCTGTCTTTTTTTGAATCGTCTTTTAAAATAAAATCCACACATTTTATGTCCAGACATTTATCAGAACCCCTCCTTCCAAAAATACAGTATTATAGGTGAACATTTAGTTTTTTTAGATGTTAAAGTTTGATATTGTTAACTGAAAAAGTTATATCAGAATTAGTAAAAACAGCCTGTGAATAAGTTTGCACTTTAACAAATCATCATGTAGCTGCTGCACTGGTCCCATTGATCAGACGCCTGTGGACGTGTTGCTTTAATAAGTCAAATACACCAGGTCCTCACTAGCAACCACACTCCCAGAACACACTGCCACTCTCCCTTTAATGCGTTTTATAGATTTGTGTCATGAGCTTTGTGTTGAATAAACTTTGTGGAGTGTGTTAGTTTGTCAGCTGTTCTTTTGCGCTGCCCTAGTTTCTTCTTCGTCCCTGAGAAGTGAGAGAGGAGCAGTGTTACATTTGGTTTCATTAAAACCCTGCAGGATCTTGATCATCTGTCATGGTGTTGACCATGCTCTGTGTGTGTGTGTTGCACTTTAGAAACACAAATCATTTGTTTACCCCTCTGGTGAGTAAAACAAGAGTGTGGAGAGTCACATGGGAAGGAGCTGATGCCTGTGGCTTTTAGAGTCACTGATTTATGAGAATACAGATAAAACACCAATGTGCTATCTTTCCATTACATGTGAACAAGTTGGACATTTAACAATATAGGTTCTGTGTTTTCTTAAAATAACTCAAAAACATAAGTCTGTTGAAGGATAAGAAGACTTTTTGTGTGCAGTCATTTTTAGCAGTCAGCGTCCAGTGGCTGCTGGTCACTAGGGGGCGCTAGGCGCCGCCCCACCACTAGTTATTGAAGCACTCGGACAGCAAACCTCCACCAATTTCCCCTGTCCTGTAATAGTGAAGAATCCTTTAAAAAAATCCTGGATCCACATTGAGATCTGGATCATCACCAAAATTTAAAGGTGTGTTCCTTTGGCCAACACCCACCTGTGGTAAAAATGTCAGGAAAATCCGTCCATAGGTTGTTGAGTAATTTTGTCAACAGACAGACAGACACACGCGACCAAAAACATGACCCCTTTGGCAGAGGTAATGTGTGTGTGTGTGTGTGGGGG
>NW_013953192.1:21695-26687 GCF_001266775.1 Austrofundulus limnaeus
AATAAATGGTTAAAATATGTTTTATGTGCTTCTGTTTTTTAATTCAGGTGATTATAAACAAAATCCTTCATTTTATGGGAAGACCCTCTTGATTCAAGAGAAAACTCTGGGTTTTTTTTTTAAAAAAATGGCTGCTTATTAATTAATTGATAATCAATCTTTAAGATAAATCAACTTCAGCTTAATTCATTATCAATAACTTTTATCCTTAAGGAGTTAACTTAATTTATATCTACTCATATTTATGTAATTAAGTGTTTTAATGATTTGACTGATTAATCGATTAATCGAAAAAATAATCAACCGATTAATCGATTATTAAAATAATCGTTCGTTGCAGCCCTGGTTTCTTTTGATACCAAACATGTCCAGGTTCAACTGACACATCTTAAGTTGACAGAAGTTAAAAAAATAGAAAATGGAAAAGGCTGTTTTTCTCAGGAGGTTAAAAGTTACTTTTGATCTGAACGTCTGCTTGTTGCTGCACCTTCACTGTCAGCAGATCATCATCAGGATGCAGAAGAAAGAAAGAAGTTTGTTTTCCTTCCTTTATGTCTTTGCTGAGGGTTTGGTGCTCGAGTCCCCCTAGTGGCATGGTGCACTACAGTGTTGTGAGTTTGCAGCATTTTTTTTTTACTTGCAGTTGTTTTTGGTATTTGCATAATTTTTATTTTGTTGTTTTTGTTTTTATTTTTGTTGTTGTTGTTGTTGTATGTTTTGTGTCTGTCTCTTTGTGATAGCAGTGTTTTCTTCTGCAGCTTTTTTCTGTTGCATTTGTTGTTTTGTGATTGTGTGTTTTGGAGTTTACATCCTTTGCTTGCAGGGTGTTTAGCTGTGGTGTCTGCTTTGTTTGCACCTGTCAGCCACCGTAGTCTTCATTTACGTCAAACGTTTTTTTTTTCCCAGAAACACCTTTTGTTAAATCTTAGAGAAAGAAAACCTTTTTCACTGTAAGATTCACATTTTAGCTAATAGAAAAGCTGGCTGAAGGTTGCCACCTGCTCATCATCCTTGTCTATCAGTCAGCAACACCAACAAAAATGTGAGAGACCTCTGGCTCTACATAACTATTTCTTTAAACTAGTTATTCTCCAAATTCTTTTCTTTAGTATTTGTGTTGTGAATTTTTACATTTGTTGATTTTTATTTTTGTTCATTAAACCATTTTTGATTCATTATTTTTGTAATAAAATTTCAAAAGGCAAATTTGGATTCCTCCTCATTTAGATGAATGTTTCTTTGTTATGGGAAAGAGTTCCCTGTAAATATATGGTTTCTACTGCAGTGCTTATAAGCCTGATTATAAAGGGATGAAAATAAATTACATAAGTTAAATTAATTAAGGTGTTATTGGTCAGTAAACTGATCTGATGCCCCCATTTTCAGTGGGAACAAAAGTACAGTAAGTGTAGTAAGGTGGAAAGAAAGTCTTTCTGTCTTACTCACATCTTCTCTATTAACATCTAATTGTCATAATAATAAAAACAAAATAAATACAAAACAGTCAAGTGTTGCCGATTTGTATACTTTTTGGTCATTCAATTTTTTTTACAAACAGATAATGAAAACTGAAAAACGGATGGTTGTTCTATTTTCATTTTATATTCCAAAAAAATAAAATCTGTCCGTTTTATTTTTCTCAGTCTAAATGTTTAACACTGTCGTTAGCAGACCATTAAAGGAGGAGCTAGTTTAATAGCTTTAACAACTGGTGGCTGCCTGCAAATAAACATTATCTAACTACTTTTGCATTTCTTGACCAATCTAACTGCAAGCCTGTATGTTTTATTTATAGCTAGTCTAGCTTTCTTTTTAAAAACTATTTATTTAGTGCCACCTTAAATAGTCTGTTAATGGCATAAATAAATAAATAAATAAATAAATAAATAAATAAATAAATAAATAAATAAATAAATAAATAAAATGTTCTTGAAACTAGCTAACAAGGCTAACAAAACAAAAAGTAAACTCTAGCTGTTTGACATTAACAGATGTCAGCTGATAGTTTGTAAGTCACTGATGGTTCAAATGCACTTTTCCTGGAGCTTCTGGTACTTTTAGCACATGAAGCCTTTCTCCAAAAGGAACAAGGTGAGGAACTTGAAGTCACAGCAAGTTCTACAGGACAGGTGTCTTGACAACAATTCGTTTTGACAAAAAAAGTTTGTTTTGTCTTATTTGAAGATAGTTTATTAAGTTGAAACCAGGTTTGCATTTTCACAAATTCTGCCTGTATCATCTCCAATATCTATTTATTAATTTCCCCCGCACAAAGTAATGTGGTATCATCTGTAAATAAAACACACATATTAAATTAACAGCTTTGGTCCAAGCACAGAACCCAGAGGAACTCCACGTGTAATATTACATAATTCAGATCTCATTATTTACTTGAACAAACTGTTTCCTATTTTTCAAATTGTAGTTTAAACACACTGTAGTTCTAATTCTGTAAAACCATATTTATTCAGCTTTTCAAGGAGAATGGTCAATAGTGTCAAAAGGCCTTTTTCAAATCAACAAAAACACAATACAGTTTTTAATCAACAGCACTTGCTATCTCTTCCATTAATTCCATGAGAGCCATTGATGTTGAATTATTTCCTCTAAATCCATATTGACTACTACTTAAAAGATTCTGTTTATCTATAAATCAATCGAATCTGGCTGCAAATAATTTCTCTAAAATTGCAAAAAATTGTGGCAAAAAAGTCTATAATTAGGGAACACACATTTATCACCACTCATAGAGAAGAATTACCTTAGCTGTTTCATATTGTCAGGAAATATCCCTGTTAAAATTATAAATTTCGATATATATAAATGCCTCAATAACATAACATAACATAGCATAACATAACATAACATAACATAACATACATAACATAACATAACATAACATAACATAGCATAACATAACTCATTATATCCTTTACAAACATCATCTCCACCCAATCTTTTGATCTTTTGTCTGCATTTTTTTTTACAATACTCAGAATGTCTTCTTTATGATTTCCACCAAGAAAAAAAAAAATATATATATACTGTATATTGGAACAATCCTTGATTGTATGACACATCATTATCTACCTTTGGTATTTTAGCTGCCCTCTCCCTGGGCTGCCACCTTATCGTGGTGGAAATGTTTGAGTGCCCCAATGATCCTAGGAGCTATGTTGTCGGGGGCTTCATGCCCCCTCTTATGATGAGTGCCACAAATGGACTAAATGTTTCCTCGCCCAGACTCAGGTCACCGGGGCCTCACTCTTGAGCCAGGCCTGTAGGCGGGGCACATTGGCGAGCGCCGGGTGGCTTGGTTTTTGCATTTGTAGCCCGGCCGGGCACAGCCCGAAAAGGAGACATGGGTCCCCCTTCCCATGGGCTCACCATCTGTGGGAGGGGCCAAAGGGATCAGGTGTATTGTGTGTTGGGCAGTGGTTGAAGACGAGGACCTTGGTGGTCCGATCCTCAGCTATAGAAGCTGGCTCTAGGGACATGGAACATCACTCCTCTGGTGGGGAAGAAGCCTGAGCTGGTGTGTAAGGTTGAGAGGTTCCGACTAGTTGGACTCACCTCAACACACCGCTCTGGCTCTGGAACCAGTCTCCTCAAGAGGGGTTGGACACTCTTCACTCTGGAGTTGCCCATGCTGAGAGGCGCCGAGCAGGAGTAGGCATACTTATTGCCCCACATTTTGGTGCCTGAACATTGGGGTTCACCCTGGTGAATGAGAAGGTAACATACATCCACCTACATGTGGGGTGATGGGTCCTGACTGTTGTTTGTGCCTATGCGCCTAACAGAAGTTCAGATTACTCAACCTTTTTGGAGTCCTTGGAGTGGGTGTTGGAGAGAGCTCCTAATGGAGACTCTCTTGTTCTGCCGAGGGACTTCAACGCTCGTGGGTAATGACAGTGAGACATGGAGGGTTGTGGGGAGGATGCCAGTCAGACCTGGCAGACCCAAACGTATAGTGAGGGTCTGCTGGGAACGTCTGTCAGAGTCTCCCATCAGACGGAGCTTCAACTCACACCTCCGGGGGAACTTTGAACACGTTCCAGGGGAGGTGGGGACATTGAGTCAGAGTGGGCCATGTTCCGTACCTCCATTGTCAAAGCATCTTACCTGAGCTGTGGCCGTAAGGTTGTCTATGCCTGTTGTGGTAGCAACCCTAACCGCTGGTGGACACAGGCGGTGAAGGATGCCGTCAGGCTGAAGGAGGAGTCCTATCGGGTCTTTTTGGCCTGTGGGACTCTGGAAGCAGCCGATAGGTCTCAGTAGTCCAAGCAGATTGCGGCTCGGGTGGTCGCTGAGGAAAATCGTGGGTGTAGGAGGAGTTCAGAGAGACCATGGAAAAAGACTTCCATACAGCTTTGAGGCAATTCTGGTCCGCCATATGGTGTCTCAGGGGGTGCAAAGTGGTTTGCCATTAACAGTTATTATGGTGGGGATGGTGCACTGCTGACCTCAACTTGGGACGTTGTGGGTCGGTGGGAAGAATACTTCGAAGACCTCCTCAATCCCACCAGCTGGGTCAGACTCTAATCTCTGGTGCTGAGGTCACTGAGGTGGTTAAAAAGCTCCTCAATGGAAAGGCCCCCGGGGTGAATAATATTCGCCCCAGTTCTCTCCTCTGCTCCACTCTGGGGTTGGGTGTGCCTGCTGTGGCGCCCTGGGGGCTCCATGCTTGGGGTCCCTATGGCTCTGGTCTTTCTCTTGTCTGCTTAAGGCCTTAGAGGTCAGATCTGTAGGTCTCCACAGTCACTATTAAACATTTCTAAACCTTATATACAACGGGTAAAAAAAGTATTGAACACGTCACCATTTTTCTCAGTAAATATATTACTAGAGGTGCTAATGACATGAAATTTTCACCAGATGTTGGTAACAACCCAAGTGATCCATAGAAGTTATTTGTAATAATGTGGAATGGCACAGGGAAAAAGTATTGAACACGTCACCATTTTTCTCAGTAAATATATTACTAGAGGT
>NW_013953192.1:29307-30996 GCF_001266775.1 Austrofundulus limnaeus
ATTTATTTGTGTATTTTACCCTCATAAAATGATCCAATGTACTTTTCAGTGAGGCTATAATTATTACTTATATGTTGTTTGCTGCTGTGTTTTCTTTGTGTTTTCCCTCTTTTTGCAGGTTTAGAGGCAGACTACAATTGTGTTTTCTAAACGCTTCTTTCTCTTCTCTACTACTATCTCCTTGTTCCCCTTTTAATCTGTTTCTTCACCTTTCTCAATTTCTTTTCAGTTTTTTTCCATCCATGTGTCAGTTATAAAAAACCCATCCCAAAATAATTTCTAATAGTTTAAGTAAATATCAAGTGGAGCATGGTGGTGAAAGCCATTATATGCTGTGCTTGTGAAAGTAAAACTGTTGGGCCTAATCTTGACACTCAGACGTTAATTCTCAGTTTCCTGCTGCTGGACAGGACACTTTAAAAAAGAATAAAGAAATTCAAACAAAAAAGCTTTGTACATGTTTGTGTGTGTGTGTTTTTTTTTACAATTACAATTAAAAAAACTCTTGTTTTGGTTGAGGGTGGATGTGGGTGTGTGAAGTGTCCTCCCCTGACTACTCAGTCACAGCTGATACATTTGGAGTTTGAGCTCATCCTTGTCTGAGTGTTCAGCACTGATTCATTCTGCTCAAGTGTTGCAGTGACCGTCACTTCCATTTGGTCTGGACCCACCACGTTTTCTTGTTGGTCTTACTGAATCCTTCAGATCAGTTTTGGTAGACCTCATGTCCTGCCCAACCACATCATGACGGGGACTCCTGCTCAGCTTTCCAAGAAAGGCTTGGAGACAAACAAATCTGATGTGGGATACCAGTCATTAGTGACAAAACATGCCTCCCAGCCCAAATGATTCAAAACAAATTATAATTCAATTAGATTTTAATGCTTTTAAACCTTAATGATGATTTCTTAGTTATACAACATCTATATTTCACATTAGTTCTGACTGGACAACCTTCAAGTTTGAACTGGATTCAGCATAGCGGTAACACAATGACCCCCGCACACACAAATGCACCAGAACTCATAAGTCTTTATTCCTAATAAATGTCATGCTACCAGGTGCAACCCCAAGTTGTACTGATTTGGGTGGGGGTCTTTTTTTTTAGGGAGGAGGTGCCCATTGGTTGACCTGATGGATAGCCCCTCATCAGAGCTAAACAACCAAAGAAAATCTGAAGCTTCTATGTTTAATAGTTTTTGAGCTATACCCATTTTTGTATGTCGAGATACCCCATTTTCAGATAAATTGGGGGTCCGAGGGGGGGTGGGGGCACTGATTGGTGGGTCTGATGGATAGAGCTTCATCAAAGCTAAACAACAAAATAAATCTGGATCTCCTATGTTTAATAGTTTTTTTTAGCTATAACCAGTTTTGTATGTCCAGATACACCTTTTTCAGATAAATTGGGGGTCTGGGCGCACTGATTATGGACCTGATGGATAGCCCTTCATCAGAGCTAAACAGCAAAAGAAATCTGAAGCTCCTATGTTTAATAGTTTTTTTTAGCTATAACCAGTTTTGTATGTCCAGATACACCTTTTTCAGATAAATTGGGGGTCTGGGCGCACTGATTATGGACCTGATGGATAGCCCTTCATCAGAGCTAAACAGCAAAAGAAATCTGAAGCTCCTATGTTTAATAGTTTTTTTTAGCTATAACCAGTTTTGTATGTCCAGATACACCTT
>NW_013953192.1:37344-45695 GCF_001266775.1 Austrofundulus limnaeus
GGAGGGACTACAAGGTTGTTTCTGTTCAAAATTTTCTAAGTTTTTGGGTTTCCAAAAAACTACATACAGCAGCTTTAAAGACACGTCACAGAGGTGTTTCTGGTACCAAAAGCTGTTTCTGGTCCCAAAAGCTGTTTCTGGTCCCCACCTGTCGTTTTGCTCCTCAGCATGGCTTCATAAAAACACAGCAGGATTTCTCAAACATGATGAATGAGTCAGAGCAAGGCTTTGGGCATGTTTTTATGGGAGTATAACATTATAACATGATATAAAACTCAAAAAAGGTGATTTTACATGATATTGCCCCTTTAATTGTAAACCTTGTGACGGTGAAGGAATACAAATACTAAATTTACCAAAAAAACAACCTAAAATCATCATTTGAGAATCAAGCAAATAAAAATAATTTTAGGAATCCTAACTTACCTAGAACAAAAAGTTTAGTCTGATTTGATATAGGCTGTATTTATTTTTAAAGAAAATGTGAAAGTTGGTTTACACTCAGTCAAGTTAAGTGTACAATTTCTACTCAACGGAGGTAAATAAATCCAACACATATTAGAGTTATAGACCCACCTAAAATAATGAGCAAAACACAACTTATCAAATAAGTTCACCTTAAGAAAAATTCTCAGGTACTGGAGTTAAATAATGGATTCACAGGTGTTGATTTGCAGACACTGAGCCCAGGGGGTGTGGGCCATAGGGTCCAACAGCTGACTCACTGCATGTGTTGTGGTGTGGTCTGAGCATGTGTGCAAATGCTTATGAGAACGCACATGTAGCTGAGTTGCTTATTCACAGCAGAATGACGCATTTTGTTAAGACGCTCGTTTGAAGCCGCCCACACAGGACAGGCTGTGGTGCTCCTGCTGGGGGATTATGCAGGTTAACCTGGGAGTACAATGTGTAGCCGGTGGCTAATGCCTTCTAAAAGAGATTGGCAGCTTACGGCTGTAGACGGCTCCATGAAAACATCCACGACTCCAGCAAGAGTGATCATCAGAACAGCTACAGGAACTCAAATGTTGAGAAATTTGTAGTTTGAGGAAAAAGCAGTGGTCTTGTTGAATGTCTGCCTGAAAAGAGGAAACACTTGTTTTCTTGTGGAGTTTGACGTAAATTCGACTTGGTAAAGGGCAGCTTGTGCAAGAAAAATCATTATGCAAAAATGTTTTTGGACTTCAGCGGTAAAATGGTAAGAAGTGTTCTTGCTGTGTTATGTGCACACTGTGTGTGTGTGTGTGTGATTCACACATGGTCATGTTTCCACTGTTTGTTCTGCAGGTTTCAGCCACAGAAGAATGTGTAGGCCCGATGAGACTGACTAAAGAGCCGATTCAGGTAGGACTGTTTGATAACATTAAGCTTTTAAACTGTTTGGAACATATTTGAAAGGACTGAAAAATATGTTTCTCTCTGTTTTGTTAAGTTTCCTGAATAACTGTAGTTATGCTTTTTATTTTTGCTAAATTTTATATTTTGTCTACATCATATAATTACAGCATGTTGCTTTTTTGCATAAAACACATGGTTACAGAAGATACGTACCATAGAGCAGAGGTTCTCAAACTGGGGTCTGCGACAGGTATATTCGGGGGTCCTCAAAAATTTTTACTAAAATGTTAATTTGGTTTTTATTTTTAAAAATGCATGGAGAACAATAAACTAATAAAACTAACACAATAAACTCAATAAAAATATATATTTCCATGGCATTTAGGGGTTGAAATGACAATAAATTATCTTTTAAAACAGCGAGGGGGTTTATGAGGGGGTCTCTGGAATTTTTTTCACCCTTGTAAGGGGTCCTCAGACCCAAATGGCTCTTGACCTTTTTGACCTCAGGGCCCAATTTGTTCAACATAAAGTGACACGAGGCCCAGTCAGACATTACCATATGGATCAAAATGATAATTATTATAAATCTTGGTTTAATTTTTATTGTATTTACATCATAACTAAATTAAATACACTTAACAGTTTAAAAGTAAAACTCCTGTCAAATAATCAGAAAACATGATTATAACAAACATTTTATATTGTAACCTGCCCATAACTATTATTTGAAATAATACAACAGTCAGTCAACAGACCACTCAGGCTTATCAACATAAAAATATATGTTTTTAACATAAACAATAACAAAAATAGACAATTCAATAAATGAAATTGTGATCATAAAATAAATACATTCAAAAATATTTAATGTAAATGTTCCAAATAAAAATTAATAAAAATAAATTTGATAAAGTGCAAAGGAAAATATAGCCTTTTTAAAAATTTTGCACGGTAGAACCAGAGGCTGCTCTTCTTATTAGTGACAAACAATAAGAGTAACAACAGCTTTTTGACAAAATGTTTACAAATAAACTACAAAATTTAATTTAAATTGCAAATTAAAATATAGTTGTATCTACAACTGTATTTGATAATGTTTTGAACTTTTAAAATATTTCATGGTAAAAACAGAAGCTGCTCTTCATATTAGTGACAAACTTTGGTGTTTTTGATGAGTTACTTTCATTTTTGTTTCTACTTTTCATTTAAAATAAGTTTCCATTCTCAGCAGGTTTCTAAGGTTCTTCTTCTACATATTAAAAAGTTGTTAAACATCTGAGTGGTGCACTACTGCTACTAGTGGTGAGAAAGTGTATTACACCTTATTTAAAATCAATGTGGTCCCACGGCCCTCTGCGGCCCAAAGTTAAAAACTGTTGTTCTTTTCAGGCCCTCAAGGTGGCGCTTTGCTGCGGCCCACAGGTTAAGAATCTCTGCCCTTGAGCAGTGTTTCCCAAAGTTGGGGTCGGGACCCACAATGGGGTCCGGAAACATCAAGTTGGGGTCCTGAAAAGATTTTCAGAATTTATTACATTTTTACCTTAGATGTTACAAAGGAGTGAGGTTAGTGTATTTAAAATGGRTAAATTTAGTATAAAATATTGTTACTATGCCCATGTTTAGTTGACCTGATACAAATGTTTATCATCCAGAAACAGTTGGGGGCTCAGGTCTCTACTGTTATTTTGTGGGTCAAAAGCTGAAAAGTTTGGGAACCACTGCACTTTGGTTCCCAAAGTTGGGCTTGGGACCCAATTATGAGTCATGAAGCACCTTGGATAATCTCCAGAAATCAATTTAAAGGGTCATAAAATAATTGCTGATGTAATATTTTCCCTATAAATATTACAAAAACCCAAAATAAGTATAAATAAGTATTTATATTTGTGTACAAGCTGTTTAGATTGTCAAAAAACCTGTGTTTTTAGGGTTATTAACAAAGTTCATGTACTCAGACCAGTAATATTTGGGGTCACAAGTTTTTGCCATGGATATTTTGTGGGTCAGAAGATAAAAAGTTTGGGAACCACTGCCCCAGAGGATGGTATTTAATAATCCTTTTTATCTAGAAGTTTCTATTCCTCACAAAGTTCTTTTAATAAGCCAGTGAACTAAACATACTAAGATTAGTTCACTTTGGGACTTGGGGTGTTTTTTTTATTTATGTGACTTCTTTAGTTTACTGGGTAAAAAGCTGAACCACATAATTAGTTGGAACAACTGTTTGTGTTGGAGCCGTCTGGCTGGGACATGCTGCACATCCAGCAGTCTGGTTAAAACAAAGTACATTATAGTAATGTCAGGAGAATTTCTCTCATAGTTATTTTTTCAGATTTTAATCAAAAGAGGTAAGCCTGTTTTGTGAAAGAATTTCTCACTCTTCTAAATGCCAACTATGATTGAATTTGTATCTCACATTTAAACCATTACAATCCAGGTCTGGGTCTAGTTTGTGAACATTTTTCTGGACTGACTTTACTTTACATGAATGTGGTTTCAGAGACTGTTTGTTTGTTAGGAAAGCAGGGTCTGCAGTCAGTGTGTGTCTGTTGTGTACGTTCAGAGGGGATAAATACTGCTCTGGTTAGAGATTAGATGTGCTGAAGATTTGTTCTTATGTAACTGAGAATGTAAGAGGTTCTGGAGATTATTGGCTCTTTGAAAAGTAGGTCTAGGTGATTGGATGAATATTCCAACCATGAGCAAATACAATCCATCAAGTGGTCATTTTTTAAGAATGATATTTCATGTTTTATTTGAGCTGAATCTGAGTTTTCATTTGTAAATGTCTATCCAGTTTGTTTTTGTAAAACTGTTTGCAGTTCATGTTTTCCCTGCAACAACACCTCTTTCTGACAGATGTTGGTCCAGATTAAAACTGGACCCAGACAGTTTCAGAACCGTTGTGGTTAGCTGCTTTCATTTCATTGCTCAGCAGTAAGATTCATGATTTATTCTTTCAAATTAGCAACAAGTTTGGTGAAAATTTATTCTCATCAATTTTGCAATCTAGGCAGTTTTACAGTCAGCTGTTAAAAACAACTTGTCATGTTTTTGTAAAATAGGGCCCAAGGGTGCAGATTTACACGTAGACTCTAAAAAGATTTAATAATAAAGCCAAAAAGGCCAATGTGGCAGCAAAATGAAAAACACAGAGGAACAAAACTGTAAGGAACACACGAGAAACAAATCAATAAGATGGACTGAGGACAGAATGCAAATATATAACTAGGGCTGTCAAATGATTAAAACTTTTATTCTATTAATTCCAAGGTAGCTGTGAATTAATCATGATTAATCTTAAAATTAATATAAAACTTTATTGCATATTGGTAAAATAAATTACTTGAGTTATTAATTAATGTTATATTTAGAAAAAAAATTGGTGCTTAGACATGAATTTTTGAATATAAAACAGGACCTAAAACTGCTCCAAACATATTTGAGTCAGTTAAATTTTATGCAGAATAATGAGGTTAAATCAAGAATTCAAGGAGTTTAATTCCAAATGAGTAAAGATAGATAATAAGGTCACAGTTGTCAGCAAAACATAAATAAATAAAATAAAATAAGTCATAAGAAGACAAAAAGAAAAAAAACTGTATATAATGTGTTACACATGGAGTTTTTTTATTTAACCTTTATTTCTGCAGGTAAACTGTTTGAGAACCACTTCTCATTTACAAACATGACCTGACATGATGCACTGAGTGCATTGTAATATACAAACCTACAGATTCAGACAGAGTAACGTGATTGTAAATTTTAACCACAATTAAAATGTTTAATCTATGCCCATGCAGCACTAAAATTAATCAGAGTTAACTCGATTAATTTCACAGCCCTAATATATAACATAAATACTGAGAAAAAGGGAGGTCAGTGGCAACAGCTGAGTCTAATAAATACAAGGAACAGGTTTGAGATGAGGGGCAGGGCTGGAATACAAGGAGAAGACAAATAACAGGAAAACACTGAGAAATAAACTGAACACAAATAACCTTTAAAATAAAAACAAGATAAAACTGAACAAAAATCAGCAGAAAGGACAGATAATGATACAGACTGTCCAACGAATGAGTCCAACTTGCTTGTTTTAATTATATAATAATAATAATAATAATAATAATAATTTTATTTTACTGAAAACTGTCCTGTGACAGTTGCCTCTTGCTCCTTGAGGAGCTCACATTTGTAGGACACCAAAGATGGAAGGACTTGATGGATTTAAAACCTTTTTTGTCTGTGCTTATTGACTGTTATTCACCTGCTGCATTAAGATTCTGTCCAAATCACTGAAGCCATGACTGAACTGACACTGACTGTGGAGGAACCTGTCCTCCTCCACCTCTGTGGAGGTAACTTCCTTTCTCTATTATTCAACCAAACAACAAGCATCTTCAATCAAAAAATAATTTCAACCAAACAAAAAAAGCAATTTCAATAAAAAAATTAAAATAAAAAACAATCAAAACATTTTTTGCAAAACAGAAACTTTTGGTCAAAGCTCAAACTTTTGGTTGACTCTAAGGGTGTATTCAGACCAGGAAAGTCCTTTGGTCCAATTGTTTGGTCCGGACCAAAAATGGACTTTATTTTTTTCGTTTGGTGCGGTTTGTATTCACATTGTGCTTTTTTGCAAATGAACTATAACTTGTAAACAAAGCCACGAGGCTGACGATCATTGCTCCCATTGGACAAAAAAAGGATGGGGGCGGGACTGAGCCACAGACCCAGAAGAAAACAGGAAGTCCTGCATGTTGCAGTTCTGATGCACACATTTTTGCTGATAGTACAACTGTAATAGCATTTAAAATGTCAGAAGCAGCTAATTTAATGGTGGTTCTGTGATGATATTCTAATTTTGGAGCGGTGTCAGTAAATGTGTCCCGCGACCCAAAGGAGACGAGGTGCTCTGTGTGTTCTGACCCACAACATGCTGCAGCAGAGCTGCTAACAGGAGACGATGAAACAGGTATGATTTCAGTTTATTTAGCTCCGCAACGGTGGCCTGTGAAGTCCAAAAAGGTGCATGTTTAATGCAGTTGGTTCGGTTAGAGTCCGGTCTGTATTCACACCAGAAGAGAACTAAAGTGAACCGCACCAGAGTTCGTTTGGAAGAGGACCGAGACCACCTCAAAAAGCAGGTCTCGGTCCGGTTACCAGAGTTCACATGAGTGTATTCACACCTGCAGAAAAGGTCCGGACCAACACTGGAAAAAACTCTGGTTCGTTTAAAGAGGAGCAAATGACCAGGTCTGAATACGACCTCAGTTTTTGGTTGAACTCAAAACACAAACTTGGCGCAGAGAGTAGAGAAGTTGAGTCGGTGATTGGAAGGTCGGTGATACGCAGGCTCAACTCCAGGTTTGAACTTTGACCCCAGAGCATGGAGGGACAACAGGAAATCACCTGAGCACACTCTTACATGGTCGCTCCCTAGATCCCACCTCAGATGTTTAACATGTTGATCCCCTGGTGGGGATTTATGTGTCTGCGTTTAACCCATGACATGTGGAGCAGGGCCAGGCTGAGGGGTTAGGGCCCCAAGTGGGGTCTTTATAGAAAGGTTATGAAGTGGGGCAACCTGGAGTTGAACCTGCGTATCACAGACTCAACTTCTCTACTCTCTGCGTCACCAAGTTTATGTTTTTTGAGTTCAACCAAAAACTTAGAGTCAACCAAAAGTTTGAGATTCAACCAAAAGTTTCTGTTTTGCAAAAAATGTTTTGATAGTTTTTGTTTGTTTGGTTGAAAGTATTATTTTTTGGTTGAAAGTATTATTTTTTTGATTGAAGATGGTTTTTGTTTGACTGAATAATGAAACAAATTTACCTCCATACACCTGCTCCACACCTCTCAGTCTGCAGGGCTCTGTGACTCATCAGGATAACGACCTGTTTACAGTCATTATCCTGCAGTTTTCATCAAACTTTCGTGTCCCTCGAATGAAGGACACGAGGCAGAAACCCTCAGTGTTTTCTAAGTTTTTTAGGATCCATAAGTTTCCCCAAGAATTCTTTTTCTGACTGCTCAGGGCCAGGCAGGGACCTGAGGAAAGCAAAGAGGTCTGTAGTTCAATGCCACAGGCATCACACAGACCATTGTCATGGAGTCTCTTCACCGTTTTAGATATTTCAGCTACAGATACACACATCAACAGAAAACAACTGCATTTTTAACAAAACACCTACAAACTTTGCTCCACTAAATGGAAGGGGTCCGACTGGGCCAGTAGAGAATTGACTCGACCACCATCAAAGCTCCAGAGAAAACAGCACCGTCATGTCACAGCAGGAAGGGAAACGTTAAGCATTGTTCAAAAATGGAAGTCTGAATAAAAACAGGAACTGCCTTTTGTTTTTACCTCAAAACTTTATTCTTGTTTCTGACTCCAGTCAGTTTCACAACAACACTACACACAGCCTGTGGCCCTGCAAAACTAAACTTCAGCTTTATAACCTCTGCAGGCTCTGCCTGGTTCCAAACCTGAACTGATCACTTTTACATCAGACGTCACAACGTCACCAGGAACACAAAGACACACAAAGACACACAACACTTGTGTTTTAAACTTTATGTCTGACTGCAGTGATCAGAAAGTATAAAATAAAACACTGCATCTAAAATATACTTAAACATCTACAAAATATCCTTCAAATACATGCAGTACTGATAAGTACATGCAGTACTGATAAGTACATTTAGTACTGAAAAGTACATGCAGTACTTTACAGTATTTGTAAGAGGTATTGTTTAAACATTGTTTCTATTCTGAAAATAAAGCTCAGTGGATTATTATTGTTGTTAGCATTATGTTATATGTATGGTGTCAACACAAATACAACAGTCACAACACAAATACAACAGTCACAACACAAATACAACAGTCACAACACAAATACAACAGTCACAACACAAATACAACAGTCACAACACAAATACAAAAGTCACAACACAAATACAAAAGTCACAACGCAAATACAACAGTCACAACGCAAATACAAAAG
>NW_013953192.1:50693-52930 GCF_001266775.1 Austrofundulus limnaeus
TAAAGCCCAGTATCTTTTGGGGAGAGCAATGGGCCCACTTAGGAGGCCCCCGCTCACCTGGGTTGTACCCATCCCCAATTACCAATACCAATACCAAATTCACAGAGCTGATTATAGGTCTGATGTATTTCTTGTCAAATGTTTTGTGTAACTTGGTTTGAATTTAAAATAGTCATAAATCAGTGACTTTTTTTTTATTTCGCCACAAACTACTTTCAGCTGCTGGAGAACAGTCCACCTCTCCTTGACTTCCTCCCAAAAAGAAAAGGATGAGTGAAGAGTCAATGGTAATACTACAAAATCTTATGATGGTGATAATATTTGTAAACATTGCAGTGACAATATCAGGCACATTTTTTTTATTTCCTCACTTTCTAATCTGTGCTTCCTAATCTATGTGACCTCTAGTATTTTTGACAATGTTTGAGCTTTTGCTGTCCTACTGGCTAAATATTGCATTAGCATGAAATCTACAACTTCAAAACTCTTCAAATACATTAGTCAACAATTATTACACTCCCAGCAGTCCTTTGTGATATGAATACTGCACACAATGGTATTGCAATGACAACTTATTTGTGATATGCAGCCCTAAAACTAAATATTGCCACCTGTTGGTGACTGATGGTAAAACCTTTAGTCTTCAGTTCACTGTGTATTTGTATGAATTGCTGTGAGAGGTTAGACATGCCACTCATGTTCATGCTACAACATCCAGCTCCTCCTCCTCATTATTATTGACCAAGACAAAAAGCCAGGAATTTCAGAAAATGTGCAGGCAGGTTGAGAATTTTATTAAAAAGTCACGTAAGAGATTGTCTCATGCCCCATAAAACCCTGAAACCAGAATCCTTTCTGTGTAGTCTCTTTGCACAGGAACAGAGAGATAAAAGCAAAGATTAAAAACAAATGCTCTGCAGGAGGGAACTATATATTGGGACTTTTCTTTGACATTTACTGTTACAGCCTCACAGGCCTGGAAGGTTTTATGTCTAGCCCTCTTTCAGTCCATCTAAAAACAGGTTTTTAAAACTTGTGGGTGAATGTAAAGTTAATGAAACATTGTTGTATTTCTCAAATGTGACTTTGCAGTGACCTGCTGAAAACCCAGAATTTGAAACTTTTACCCACAAAATGTTTGCTGCTTTTTTCCCTGCTGGTTGTGAAATGTCCGTTTACTGCTGTACAAATTTTACTGACTGTCCTTGGAAAGGACACTTATGAATATGTAAGAAGATTAACTGCAACTTTGCTTATACTCCATTCGAAGTTGCATAAAAAACTCTTATTGGTGTAGTTTTGCTATAAAAGAAAAAGCCATTTTGATTTCAGAGTAGCTTTGTCCACCTCGTCCTGATGCAAGGCCCAGCCCAAAGTTTTTCTCACAGGACTATGTGCAAAGTCTGTGAGACTGGTCAGAAATTTGTGGACATGTTTGTTTATGCATAAAAAATACTTGGCGCCATTTTGATTCAACTACTTTGTTTCCAGAAGCTGGCTAGTTTTTTGTCGAAACAACATGGAAGTTTGAGAAGAAGTTGACCAAAGCAGTCAGAAAGTTTGCCCATCCACAGTATTTAACCCATCCAGACACACTATAAAGATAGTCAAATGGCCAAAATTTGCTGGATGAAGATGGAGGAGTTCATCTGCTGAAGAGTATGGCGCTGTGACATGACCTATCAGGGTTGCCAACTGTTCTGTGTCCCATATTTTCAGCCAAATTGAAGTGTCTCACACTGAATAAACTTTCTCCTGTGTTCAGAGCCATCAGGATATGGCAGGAAATAAGGCATTTGTTAAGCATCCTGAGCTGAAGGTGGCCCTGAGGGACCGTACTGAAGTGAGCAAATGCAATGACTGAAACACAGAGTACATAGAAATGACTGTTGTACTCACACTACTCCCAGCCTGACACAAACTGTAGCTTCCTTTGGTCCGTTTACTGAATTTTAGCACAAGATATATGTTATTGTTAATGGGGTGGCTGACCATATTTTTATAATAATTTAATATTATGAATCTAAAAGCTGTAACAAATACATTATCAAACTATTTAATGGCACATTTGTCCTAACCATTGAAAATAATTGATGAAATAAGATACATGAAACATAAAAGACATATAAAACATGTAGTGTTAGCCTCCGTTTTCAGCTGTCCCCTTGCTACAGCGCTGCCATTGGCAGTATCACTCCACCCCCTGTTAACAAAAGGGATTAATTAGGGTGAACGAT
>NW_013953192.1:60174-61748 GCF_001266775.1 Austrofundulus limnaeus
CAATATTGATGTTATTCTTACCATAACTTCTCCAAAATTAGCAAAAGTTTTCCTGAAAAAACCGTGTGGATGACGTCATGTCAGCAGACATTTTGAAAAGTTCCACTTCCTGCAGGACATTGATGATCCTCCAGGGGGCAGAATACAGGTCTCACATCATATACAACAGGTTTTTGAGGAAAATATTGACCACATTGATAAAATATAGGTCACAGAATCCTGTGTAGCAAATATGATACAAATTGTGACAGTTGCAGCTCAGTCAGTTTTTGTTATTTCGTCCTCTGCTGGGGTCAGAGCAGTTATTTGCAGTTTTAACTGAAGTGATCTTGATCGTGATCCAGTGAAGAAAATAATGCTTGTAAAAGTGAAGTTCATCTCTGTTTGTGATTAAATGTGCTCAAAGTCTTTCTACGTTCTAAACCATGAAATCATGAGATTGTAACATTTGTGTTTGAAACATGAAACAAACCTCTGTGATGTTGTTTTATCCAGGTTTCCTGATCATTTCTTCCTTCAGGTGTTGCTAGTGTTCGCTAAGGAGGACAGTCAAAGCGATGCCTTCTGGTGGGCCTGCGACCGTGCTGGCTTCAGGTGTAACATAGCACGAACACCAGAATCTGCTGTTGAGTGTTTCCTGGACAAGCACCATGAAATCATCGTCATTGATGGACGTCACTCACGCTACTTCGAGCCTGAAAGTGTGTGCCGGTGAGTCATGGCCCACATGCAGTGTGTTTGCCAAATTCATATGTGCAGGAATGAGATTTAAAATTACAGATCACTGATCATATTTGAACTGTATCATTTTTATTGCTTATTCATGTCATTACGTCATCCTCTGTACTTAAAGATATGCTGTGAAAAATTGAAACTACCACTGAAGTAAGAATAGTTTACATAAAATGTGAGAACAGCTCTTTTAAAGAGTACAGTCAATGTAAAACAGTTACAATGGTACTGGAGTGCTTGTTGCTCCATCTAGTGTTCACTGGGCACAATGGTTACCAGCCTCAGATAAGTCCTGACTCTAAGCATGACGTCATCACAAATCATCACCTGATTTTTGCCTTTCAGCAGCAGGAGAGAAAGTTTTTATCTTTACGGTTGTTTCTGTGTTTCTGGTAGAATCTTGTAAACCTCTGGACACATTTTAATGAAACTCTCAAAAAGTCATCTCTGGATAGACTTCTACAACCCCAATTCCAATGAAGTTTAAATGTTGTATAAAACAAAATTAAAACAGAACTTGATGATCTGCAAATTCTTTTCAGCCTTAATTCATTCTTATAATTAACCTTAATACACAACAAAGACAAGATATTTAAAGGGGCAGTATTATGTGTTTCTCAGGCATATATTTAAATACTTTACCATAATAAAGTATCTATGTCACCTTTAGCTACTATTAAAATGTTGTTTTTATGTTTAAATAGAAAAATAAACTTATCTTCTCATCACTTCCTCTTCTAAACGCCTTGAAATTGGCCTCTGTCTCTTTAAGAACCACCTTCCGCTTCTGTCCCGTCCCGTCCCGTCACCGTCACCCATCTGTCAGTCGGTCGGGGGTGGGG
>NW_013953192.1:64779-66072 GCF_001266775.1 Austrofundulus limnaeus
GACCTATCCACGTCATCATTTACCCAGAATGCTTTGTGTGCAAATAAAATGGCTCCGTCTGTGTTAAAATATATATTTTTAAAATTTACAAAACTAAACAGCCTACAGTATTTTTACAGTCTTTATTTTACAGTTAAATAGTTTATCAAATGAAGTCTAATGTTACAACTAATCATGGATCCCTTTAAAGTGGAAAAAACACATTTGTCTCGTTTGTATTCTCATCACCTCAGTTTGGTGGACAGCTATTCCCTGTCTCCTTCACTTCTTACCGTAGTATAATTTTTATCATCTGCTGCCAGCTCTGAATGCAACATAATGATTTTGCCCATGTCTGTGTGTGTTTTAATATCATTAAAAATGTATGATGAACCTCTAGACAGATTTTAACACACACCACTTAAGGTGGCCGCCACAGCTAAGAAACCTTACCAAACACAACAATGCTTATAATTTAGTGGATTTTTAAAGTTATTAACATTTTGTGTGGGTGGTAAATTGGACTGTTCTTACATAGTGCCTTTCTATCCAGGGTACTCAAAGCAATTCACACTACAGTCTGTAGTAGTTTTTAAAAGTCATTCACATTTGAGCACTAACTAATCACTAAATATATGTTTAAAACTTTACCTTTGAGTGTTAGTGCCAATTTAGTCTTTTAGCTAAACGTTTCATGAAGTGACAGTAAGAAAACCTGTGCATAACTATAACAGATTGGCCTTTTGTAGTTATCAAGTTGAAGATGGCCACCACACCCAACTGAACTCAGGAAACACTTTTGATTTTGACTTGACATTTTATTTGTAATTCAGGCATCCACTTACAGCATACACAGAATGACATTATGTTTCAGCGACACACTACAACAGGTGCACAAGGACAAGAAGTCCTACCAAGTGCGATTGCCTGACTGCACTGGTTTTGAAACACACCACTTCAAATTAAGAGACAAATTAAGTGAAATAATCTGTCAGTTGAAGACAAGAATACTAATCTAACACATCTTGCTTAGTATACTAATCTCATCAAAATAATTTCAAAAAAGCACTTTGGCTGGATAGAAGACTGTAAAACTGTCCATTGTTTCTTTTTTATTATTTTTTAGGATGATACGTGCCACAAAACCATCGGAAAACACAGTCATCCTAGCTGTTGTGCCACAGAAGTAAGCCTGAATTTTACTTTGATGTGTGTTATGGATATTTGTTGATTCACTTCCAGGAAAATACATTGTGTGTGTGTGTGTGTGTGTGTGTGTGTGTGTGTGTGTGTGTGTGTGTGTGTGTGTGTGTG
>NW_013953192.1:66082-71925 GCF_001266775.1 Austrofundulus limnaeus
ATCATTTGGCACGGGAGCTTTACAAATATAAATTACAATGGCAGCTCTAAGACAAAGTATGCAGGAGGAGAAGTGTGCCAAAATGGAGATGACTTGGATGGGAAATCACAATAGTGTGCACTGCATTGGCAATGCACACTGATTACAAGTGTAGACAGGTGTGAGTGGAAAATCTGGAGAAAGGTGAAACTGAGGTAAAGAGGCAATGACACGAAGAATACACAAGAGGGAGGCACAAGGACAGCAGAAATGATCACACAAAAACACAAACCTCACACAAATTTGAGACTAATATGTAATGTAATGTCTAAAAATGGCTGAAATTTGGTCAATTTTACATTTTAACTTTTGCGTCCATCTTCGATTTCTGATTTATCTTCATTATGTGCTGGAGAATATTCATAGTTATGTATGCAACACATTCCTCTCCTCTTGAGTATCAGTCACCTGGAGGCAGGACATAAAAGCCTGAATTTTGCCTGAAACTCTCAGACTGAAGAAGTCTCTTGGAYGAGAGACGAAACGTTTCATTAAAGAAGAACCCGTCCAGAAGACCTATACAATTTTTTTTCCTTTGATTTTTTACCTGGATTACTGAGATGCATCAGGACACTCCTCTCCTCTTGATTTGATATGACAAGCCCRAAGAAAGAGACTGCTTTTGATGGATTTAATAATAGATGCCTTCATTAATTTCTAATGGCAAGCCCTAATAAAATATAGAGATCTTTTTTGAGGTGGATAACTATAGGCGCCATCATAAAAATGAAAGGAGGCAGAGGAATACCTTGCTTCACAAAGCATTTCTCTGCTTTATTATTCATTTGATTTGGTAAGCCCTAATTAATAAAAAACTGGTCCAAATCTGCTTATTCTTGTTTCAGACGTACACTCCACTCCATTGATCATAAACACAGGGGCAGCTGCCAAGGTGGGAATAAAGTGTACCATGGAGAGTATTATGTGGGCAGATGTAGGCAACAACAATGTGTACAATGTAGACTACCATGTAGCAAACTAATCATATGAAAAAAGCTCCAATTTTCAAAACCTTATTACTGATCTTTTATTGGTTCCTTGATTGCTATTGAAATTTCATTAATTTTCATCAACAAGTAGAAGCCCAATGAGATACTTAACCAAAACTCTACCAGCTTAGAGTGCTGCTGTGCAGAGTCTGTGTGTACCTGTGCATAGTAGTGTGTGTGTGTGTGTGTGTGTGTGTGTGTGTGTGTGTGTGTGTGTGTGTGTGTGTGTGTGTGTGTGTGCAGTAGTTGAGAAATGTCCATGTTTTTGATGAATGAATGCAGTTGCAGATAAAAATAATTTATTTCTGTCGTCACATAGACTGTCTGACCAAGAGGAGCCATCTGTTCTTCCTCTCCTGTGTGCTGGATTTAGCAGAGTATGTTTGGACAGATTCCTACTCTTGTTAATGTGTTTAAATCTTTAAAAGAAATCTGAGATTTTAAATACAAACTAGTGGTTTGAATGCTGAGTGCAAAGTGACTGCTGAAATCTGCTAAAGAAGCTGAATCTGAGTTAAAGGTAAAAGACTAGCTTAAAACTAAAAGGAGCAAATCTCCATCTAAAAGCTAAACAGAAAGCCAAAAGTAGCAAGATGCTAAATGAAAGCAATGAGTAGCAAAGGCTAGCATAAAAAAAACAAACCTAAAAGCAGAAAATGCTGGCTAAATGCAGCAAAAGGTTAGCAAAAATAATGGTTAGCTAAAATAGCAAATGGCTAAAAGTAGTAAAATTTTAGCAAGAAAACAAAAAGTAGTAGCCTCAGTGGGATCAATTAAATGCTAAAATAGCAAAAGCCTGCCTGGAAGTTAAAGTTATCAAAAGACTACTGTAACTAAAATCTACATGCAGCAAAACGGCAAGATAGAAGTTAAAAGTGTCTAAGTGCTGGCTAAAAATAGCTTAACTAAAAGACAAACCTTGCTTATCCGAGGTCAGGTCTCGGGGTCAGCAGTCTAAGCAGAGAGACCCAGACTTTCCTCTCCCCAGCCACTTGGGCCAGCTCATCCGGGGGAATCCCAAGGTGTTCCCAGGCCAGCTGAGAAACATAGTCCCTCCAGCGTGTCCTGGGTCTTCCTCTGGGTCTCCTCCCAGTTGGACGTGCCTGGAACACCTCACCAGGGAGGAGTCCAGGAGGCATCCTAACCAAATGAACCACCTCAACTGGCTCCTCTCGACATGGAGAAGCAGCGGCTCTACTCTGAGTCCCTCCTGGATGAATGAGCTTCTCACCCTATCTTTAAGGGTGAGCCCAGACACCCTATAAAGGAAAATCATTTCTGCCGCTTGTATCTGCGATCTTGTTCTTCTGGTCACAACCCAAAGCTCGTGACCAGAGATGAGGGTTGGAACGTAGACCAACCGGTAAATCAAGAACTTTGCCTTTTGGCTCAGGTCTTGCTTCACCACGACAGACCGGTACAGCGCCCACATCACTGCAGGTGCAGTATCAATCCACCTATCGATCTCCTGCTCCATTCTTCCCTCATTCGTGAACAAGACCCAGAGATACTTAAACTCCTCCACTTGGGGCAGGACCTCTTCCCCGACCCGGAGAAGGCCCCCTACCCATTTCTGGCTCAAGACCATAGTCTTGGATTTGGAGGCACTAATCCTCAACCCAGACGCTTCACTCTCGGCTGTAAACTACTCCAGTGAGAGCTGGAGCTCACTCTCTGATGAAGCCAATAGGACAGTATCATCTGCAAAAAGCAGAGATGCAATCCTAAGTTCACCAAAACAGATCCCCTCAACACCTTGGCTGCACCTAGAAATTCTGTCTATAAAAGTTATGAACAGAATTGGTGACAAATGGCAACCTTGGCGGAGTCCAATTCTTACTGGAAACGAGTCCGACCTACTACCAGCAATGTGGCCCAAACTCTGGCACCTGTCATACAGGGACCTAACAATGGTTTGGAAGGGGTCGAACACCTTCTCTAAGTCCACAAAACACATGTAGACTGTTTTGGTGAACTCCCAGGACCCTGCTGAGCGGGTGGAGCTGGTCCACTGTTCCACGACCAGGACGAAAACCACGCTGCTTTTCCTGAATCTGAGATTTGACTATCCGATGGATCCTCCTCTCCAGTACCCCTGAATAGACCTTACCAGGGAGGCTTAGATCTGGGATCCCCCTATAGTTGGACCACACTATGCACTCCCCATTTTTAAATAAGGGCACCACCACCCTGGTCTGCCAATCCAGGGGAACTGTCCCCGATGTCCATGCAACATTGTAAAGTCATGTCAACCAGCGCAAACCCACAACATCCAGAGCTTCAAGGAACTCCGGGCAAATCTCACCCATCCCCGGTGCCTTGTCACTGAGGAACTTTTTAACCACCTCGGTGACCTCAGCACCAGAGATTGGAGAGTCCCACCCAGGGTCCTCAGGTTCTGCTTTCTCATGGGAAGACATATCAGTGGGATTGAGGAGGTCTTCAAAGTATTCTGCCCACCGACCCACAATGTCCTGGGTTGAGGTCAGCAGTGCACCATCCCCAATATAAACAATGTTGGTGGCGAACCTCTTTCCCCTCCTGAGATGCCGGACGGTGGACTAGAATCCCCTCGAAGCTGTACGGAAGTCTTTTTCCATGGCCTCTCTGAACTCCTCCCACACCCGAGTTTTTGCCTCAGTGACCACCGGAGGCACAATCTGCTTGGACTGCCAATACCTATCAGCTGCTTCCAGAGTCCCACAGGCCAAAAAGACCCGATAGAATTCCTTCTTCAGCTTGACAGCTTCCCTCACCACTGATGTCCACCAGCGGGTTCGAGGGTTACCGCTACGACAGGCCCTGAAAACCTCACGGCCACAACTGAGGTTAACAATGGAGGTACGGAACATGCCCACTCGGACTCAATGTCCCCCACCTCGCCCGGAACGTGTTCAAAGTTCTCCCGGAGATGTGAGTTGAAACTCAGTCTAACAGGAGACTCTGCCAGACATTCCCAGCAGACCCTCTCTATTCGTTTGTGTCTTCCAGGTCTGACTGGCAGACACAAACGATGGTTCCCCATCCCCAAAGTTCCCCACCATTAGGGCCAACTCACCACCAGGTAGTGGTCAGGTGACAGCTCCGCCCCTCTCTTCACCCGAGTGTCCAAGTCATGCAGCCGTAGATCAGATGAAACGACAACAAAGTCGATCATCGAACTGAGGCCTAGGGTGTCCTGGTGCCAAGAACATATATAGACACCCTTCTGCTTGAACATGGTGTTCGTTATGGACAATCCATGATGAACACAGAAGTCCAATAACAAAACACCATTTGGGTTCAGATCGGGGTCGGGGGGTCTCCCAATCACGCCCCTCCAGGTTTCACTTGTCATTGCCCATGTGAGCATTGAAGTCCCCCGGCAGAACGAAGGAGTCCCCGTTAGGAGCGCTCTCCAGCACCCCCTCCAAGGACTCCAAAAAGGGTAGGTAATCTGAACTGCTGTTAGGCACAAACAATAGTCAGGACCCGTCCCCCCACATGTAGGCGGAGGGAGGCTACCCTCTCATTCACCGGGGTGAACCCCAACATACAGGCACCAAGATTGGGGGCAATAAGTATGCCCAATCCTGTTCGGCGTCTCTCAGCATGGGCAACTTCAGAGTGAAAGTGTGTCCAGTCTTTCTCGAAGAGACTGGTTCCAGAACCAGAGTGGTGCATCAAGGTGAGTCCAACTATATCTAGTCAGAATATTTCAACCTCACACACCAGCTCAGGCTCCTTCCCCACCAGAGAGGTGACATTCCACCTCCCTAGAGCCAGCTTCTGTAGCCGAGGATCGAACCGCCAGGGTCTTTGCCTTCGACCACTGCCCGTTGCACATTGCACCCGACCCCTATGGCCCCTCCCACAGGTGGTGAGCCCATGGGAATGGGGACCCACGTCTCCTCTTCGGGTCATGCCAGGCCAGGCTCCATGGGTGAAAACCTTGCCACCAGGCGCTTGCCAACATGCCCCACCTCCAGGCCTGGCTCCAGAGTAGGGCCCCAGTGACCCGTGTCTGGGCGAGGCAACACTTACCATACTATACCATACAACTTTTATTTATAAAGCACTTTAAAAAGCACAAGGCCAATCAAAGGGCTGTATAATAGACAGACCCAAAAGGACATAGTTGAAATTACAGTCACTTAGTCACACTTAGACACGCTTAGTCTATTTGTGGTGCTCATCATGATGGGCCTTTGGGCTGCATTTTGACTGATCCCTCACCTAGGACCCATTTGCCTTGGGTGATCCTACCCCGGGGGCATGAAGCCCCTGACAACATAGCGCCTAGGATCATTGGGACACTGAAACCTCTCCACCACGATAAGGTGGTAGCCCAGGGAGAGGATCAGAGAGTTAGCTAGAGTGAAAAAAAAAATCTAAAAATATTAAATGGCTGGCTAAACCTAAAATTAGTAAAAGTCTGGCTAAAGGTTAGAATTGCCAGCTGCAAGCAGCAAGCAGCAAACATTTTGCTAAAGTGATTGTCGCGGCAAGAATGGTCAGAACCACGGCGAAAAGGGTGTTTAAAAGACAAGTCTTGCGGGTGTGATTATAAAGTCATTTATTGATGGGCAGACATTAAACAGAAAGCAATCACGAAGTCTGTAAGATGTGGGCCCGGCTGTCATCGGCGGACATGCAAAGTTATACTGTCAGTTATCATCATGTGATAATGAACAACCAATCAGAATGTGCCTCGTTCTGGTACATGAAGTAGGTCAGCTTGATGCTGACATCCGGAAGGATATCACAAGATATGAACAAGTGTTCATATCTGCAGGAACAGGAACAGGAACGAGTGGACAGTGTCCAGGTGATACA
>NW_013953192.1:76379-80238 GCF_001266775.1 Austrofundulus limnaeus
CTCTAGGAGTGCAGAAAATCTGAATACTTGAATTCAGTCTGTCGTGGCAAGAATGGTCAGAACCACGGCGAAAAGGGTGTTTAAAAGACAAAGTCTTGCGGGTGTGATTATAAAGTCATTTATTGATGGGCAGACATTAAACAGAAAGCAATCACGAAGTCTGTAAGATGTGGGCCCGCCTGTCATCGGCGGACATGCAAAGTTATACTGTTCACTATCATTATGTGATAGTGAACAACCAATCAGAATGTGCCTCGTTCTGGTACATGAAGTAGGTCAGCTTGATGCTGACATCCGGAAGGATATCACAAGATATGAACAAGTGTTCATATCTGCAGGAACAGGAACAGGAACGAGTGGACAGTGTCCAGGTGATACATAATCAGTATTCCACAACAGTGATAAATGGGCGGGCAAACGCTAAAAGTGGCAAAAGGTTAGCTACAAACAAGAAGTTGCAGAATTGCAGGTAAAAGTTTATGTCTTAGATTATACTACCTATTCACCTTACTGCCTATGATGTCTTATTTTTTCTACCTTCTTTTTTCTTTATTTTATTTGTTTGTATAATTTCTCAAATCATGTGAAGCATTTTGTATCGCCTTGCTGCTGAAAAGTGCTATTTAAATAAATGTCCTGATGCATCTCAGTAATCCAGGTAGAAAAAATCAAAAAGAAAAAAATAAATAAGTCTTCTGGATGAGTTCTTCTTTAGCAGACAAGAAACCCAAACAGGATTCCAGCCAGCAACCAGGTGAAAATGAAGACCCCAAACCCAGACCCAAACCAGTCGTCATTCCATATGTGGCGGGAGTTTCAGAGAAACTGACGTTTATTCTCTAAACATGACGTCCCAGTGGCTTTCAAACCCCAAAACATGTTACGACAAAGATTGGTTCACCCCAAAGATCCAGTTCCCCGGCAAAAACAGAGTAATATAGTGTATGCTGTTAAGTGTCAGGAGGACTGTGTTCAGTCATACATTGAAAAAACAAAACAGCCACTGTTCAAAAGAATGAGCCAGCACAGACGAGCTACATCGTCAGGTCATGACTCTGTAGTTTACACTCATCTACAGGTCAGGACTCTGCAGTTTACACTCATCTACAGGCCAGTGGTCACTCTTTGGGGGATGAAGATGTTCTCATCCTTGATAGAGAGGAACATTGGTTTGAGAGAGGAGTGAAAGAAGCCATCTTTGTGAAGAAAAACCGTCCACCATTAAACAGAGGTGGAGGCCTTCGTGTCCAGTTGTCCTCCTCCTACAAAGCTGTTACTGCAAGTATGACTCCGCCCCCTGTGAGCAAAAGGTGTGAATCAGGGCTCCACCAGTAGTCAGGTGATGGGGCACATGAGTCTCTATGAACAATAGAGCTAATCAAGCCTATTGTTAGGCGATGGTCCTCTTTTGCATGTGACTTAATAGAGCTAATCAAGCCTATTGTTAGGCGATGGTCCTCTTTTGCATGTGGCTAACCTTTTTGTCCATGTGGAGGCGGAGCTTATAAGGCTGAGTTCACCTGAAACTCATCAGACTGAAGAAGTCTTTTGGAGGAGAGACGAAACATTTCACTAAAGAAGAACCATCCAGAGGACCTACATATTTTTTTCTTTTTGATATATAAATAAATGTTACCTTACCTTAAAGTGGCATAAGATAAAGCAAATGCATTGAAGCACATTTTAAAGGCAACCATATTTTTACAAAACTGAAAAGATTGCAGTATATATAGGGAAATCAGTTGTTTAAAATGTTAAATATTTTGAAAAGTATTAAAGTAACACAACCTAAAAGTCATAACAACAATTTACCGAATGAGCTGAACTCTTTGATTTGATCTAAAATAACCCAAGTCAAAAACAGGAAAACAGCTATGTAAACTCTGAATCAGCATTCACGCAACCAGCAGTATATTTTGCTGTTTGATAGTGTTTTAAATGTGTAAAAATGTGTTTGGAAAACATGTTGAGTAAATCCTGACTCATTCAGTTCCCCTACTCTCTCTGCCTCTCTTTCAAACACCACGTAACCCTGTTTGGCCTCCAGAGGTTTGTGGAGAACAGCAGTGTGTCAGTGTGTTATAATGAGCTCATTCAGATTGAGCATGGAGAGGTGCGCTGCCAATTTAAACTCAGGTACAGAAAAAAAGCATCTGAACAATATATGGACACTGGCTTTATACAGAACTCTTTTACCACACTGTAGTGAAGCAGCTGATGTTGAATCACTCATCCTCAGGGCTTGCAACTCTGTCTTCACTGCATTGGAGCACTGCCAAGAACCTGTTGAGATCACCAGTGAGGATCACATAATTCAGGTGGGAAATCACACACACATAATGCTAGTGACCAGTGAAACTGTGGTGATGGCTTTGAGGAAGGTCTGGAACTAGACAAAATTTACTTTACACATAGTTTAACAAAAGTTATGATGAAGGGTGACAAAAGGAGACCCTCACAAGAGACAAACATGAATGAACTGCACAGCCCGCTTATACCACCACCTGGGGACACGCCCCTTTGTGTGTGTGTGTGTGTGTGGGGGGGGGGGGGGCATATCCCCAAGTGGACTGTGCACGCCAGCTGTCTGAGGTGTTGGCAGACATCTTCGACACCTCAGTGTCACAGGCATCTGTCCCCACCTGCTTAAAGACTGCCACTATTGTCCCCGACCCCAAGCGCTCCACAGTGACAGGCCTGAATGACTACCGAACTAAAGCCTTAACATCGGTAGTCAACACTAAGACTCATTTATACCAAAATGAACTTTTACTCTGAACAGAACAAGAAGTGGGATACACTGCTGATCAGGTTAAATCAGATCACGGAGACTACACAAGTGACTGGAGTTTTTGGGGACCCTGACGTTAGCTAGGACACCTATGTAGACACCGTCTTTTTATGTATTGCCCAATGAACAGAGATGTGTACCAATAAAATGTTATTATAGTTGTGCTTTTTTCTGGTTATAGCTCAAAATGTTTAGTTTTAAAGGAGCTGTAGTCCACATTAAACTTGCTCTGTACAATCAAATAATCCCATTATTCTTAAAAGAAAGTAAAGAGAATATTGATGATTAATGACTCTAACATTTTTCAGTATGTGAACCCAGCATTTGAAAAGATGATGGGTTACCACAGGGGGGAGCTGATTGGGAAGGAACTGAATGAACTTTCAAAAAGTGACAAGAACCGAGCTGACCTGCTGGACACAATCAACACCTGCATCAAAAAAGGAAAAGTGAGTTCTGAATCCATGCATCCATCTCAAACTGACCAGTCTGCAAAACAAGAGTCTTTCTCAGTCTTTTGGCTTTGTTGTTTCTGAAGGAATGGCAGGGCATTTACTTTGCCAAAAAGAAGTCTGGTGACAACTTACAGCAGCAGGTGAAGATAATGCCTGTAATCGGGCAAGGAGGGTAAGCTATGTGTAAACTCTTCAAAGTGGTGTTTTTTTGTTTGTTTTTCATGAAATCAAAAGGATCTGACAGATTTCTGTCGTTTTTTCCACAGAAAAATCCGACATTATGTTGCCATCAAGAAACCTCACACCGACAACAACAATCAGGTAATATTACACAGTATTTTCTTTCATGTCTTTCTAGATTTTTTTTACAGTGATATGTGGTCCAGGAGAAAAAATGTTGCAATTTCACAATACAACATGTAAAAGTTTACTGTAACTATATTTTTCTTACCTATTTCCCAGCTTAAATTCATTTAGCTACTTCTTATAAGATAAGATAATAAGATAAGATTAAAGGCACAGTGTGAAGGATTAGTTGTTTTCAGCGTCATCTAGTGGTTGAGTGGTTGAATCCTCCCTGGTCCTCCCCCCACCCCCACCTCCCGCTTCCAAA
>NW_013953192.1:81645-82716 GCF_001266775.1 Austrofundulus limnaeus
GTTCAGAGGAGTAGGTGAAATTGGAGGGGGGGGGGGGTCCATGCTAGGCCCATCCGGAGTCCAGAGTCACATGATGTTATTGTCTCTACTCAGTTCACTAGAGTTCAGAGATTTTCCTCCAGTTTAATTAATCAGTTATTTAACTTGATAGCTACCTTTCTTACTGCTGCATTTCCACTTTCTACAGTCTGAGCATCATGTGGAGTTTAGCTTCTCGCTCCTACAGGGAGCAGTTTTTAGCACGTATTCCAAAACAAAAGCTACACTCTCCTTTCTTCTGTCAATCAATCCCAGAGCTAATCCACGGGCAGCATTCTGCTGATGTCAAAACCGTAAGCATGCTGTACTTGCTTATAGAACCACTGACCGGAGAGGAGGTTCTGAAACAACGCGGCTGTGCACAGTTGGAACCATGGAGACACTTTTGGACCGAGGCTGAACTGAGCTGAACCACATAGCTGCTGCCAGTGTGGAGAGCAGAGCCTGGTTCTCTCTCCAGTTTAAAACATACGCGGTTCTGTTCCCCCACAGAAAACTTGTGCGTGACAATTTTGCACGTAGCTGCAATGCTGTTTTTGATGAAAATAGAATAGAAAGTACTGCCGACATCGTTCCTACTTCTTGCTACTTTGTTAGCGCAGCATATTGTTGTGATCATGTGGGCTCTGCATGCTGGATCCAAGCGCTGCTGGATAGAAACGCTGGAGCGGAGTCAGTGGACTGCTGGATTGGACTTATATCGGAGATTTTTTTTATGCAGGCCGATAAAATCCAATACTCGTTTTTTGGCTGACATCGGACCGATATCCGATGTCTTTATCAGATTGGGACACCCCTAGTATTTCCCTTGGCTACTACCACACTGAATCTCAGCTCAACATGACTAAAAATATTCAAGTTATGGTAAATTTTACATTTTAGCAATATAATGTCGACATAATGTCGACATTATGTCCGACAGCTTGGTATACATCTTGGATTTTTAGGGGTCCAAGCCCGAGGAAGCAGGGTAACGCAGCTGCAAAGCAGCAGCGTTTCCATGTCTCCATCGGAGCATGGAACCCTATTGTA
>NW_013953192.1:85871-90152 GCF_001266775.1 Austrofundulus limnaeus
ACATTGGTGAATGCCACAAATTCTCCTAAATCACTCGTACGCACAATTTAAGAACAAATCTGTGCGTACGAACGGTTCTTGCATGAGGCCCAATGTTTCTTTGCCTAACACAAGCTGATTTATAGACTTTTTTTTAATTAGCTTTAGCGGTTAGCCTAAACCTGTAAGAATGTGTTGAGTCATTTCTCAGCAACCATTATTCAGTCAGCCCATTATGTCCAGAAATGACTGAATAATTGGTCAGTTAAATTTTTTAGCCAATGTAAATTCTTCCTTAAGCTATGGCAGCCATTTTGGATTCTTATTTTGCCATGTTGAATTTTTATGTAGAATTTGAGCTTTGTTAAAGATTCTTCTCAGCTACTACTATAACAATTTTCAGCTTTGCATGTATAAAAATAACTGAATTATTGCATTTTCTTATTTATTTGAACTAGCAAGCTCTAATAAGTGTATCGTGAACACTGACTGTGGAAAGATGGGATTGATGATTGAATTGGGGCCAATTTTACACATCACTGTTTTTAAGTGAAATTGGAGCAATTCCATTGCATTTAGTCCATTCACGACAACAGTGATTAGATTTTCTCACACCAAACGTTTTTAAAGTCTAGGTCACAGATTTAACATTTTTTGAAACACCTAACATTGTTTCTTGGGAAAATGCAGTTTACCTGGAAGCGGAAATGTTCACGTAATCAGTCAGTATCTACATTTTTTTGAATTTATAATTTAAAATAATGCATGGGAGTTACCCAGCATCATTGTTGGTCCAAACAAATTCTGGAAGTAACTGTTCTGAATATTTTAAAATAAGTGTTTTTATGCATGTTCAAAATGTTGGTTTGCGGGTTCATATACTCTAATTTTGTAGTTTCAAAAAATGCAGGTTTTATGAAGAAGATAAGGTGGAAATAAAATGTTTACAAAAAATATGCATTTTATCATAAAAATGTCTACAGCCCTGTTAAACAAATGAGCAGATGAACTGGACTCGAATGCACTGCAAATGCACCAAAAATCCTGTTTTTCAGTGTAGGCTGCCAGGACTGCAGAGTGCTGTGAAGTCAGTCTTTAGAAGTTCTGCTTCTGCACTCAGCTGTTATGAAGACTAACAGTGTCATACTAAGCTACAGCTAAGCACCTGGATACTCACTAAGGTCTAGGAAGGCTAGAAGGCAGATACCAGAGCTATTTATACCTCGGGTAGTGCTACACGTGGTTCAGGTTCAGCTCATTGCTCTCTTTCATTGTGTGTACATAAGATGAGTCAGCCACAGGATTCTGCCTGCCAAGTCGACGGACATTCAGTTTGGCTTATGGGGATTGGAAATCTTAGACATGGCAGCACCTGATCCCATTACTGAAGTCATTGAAGTCTTCAAGCCCTCAAAAATCTGAACTGTGAAAAGTCAACTGGATTTTCTTCACCTGCCTCTTATTTTTGTAACACAAAATAGAACAATGAACCACAACATTTTAGTACAGAAATTGTTGTGTTGTCTTTAAATTTTTTCTTCTGTGCAAATTGGTGGGCACAAGTCCACTAATTGCAGACCTAAATATTTCATTTGCACTTTAGTGGACTTACTAATTATAATAATTCATAAGCAGATTTGCACTTTCTAAAATTAAAATGCAGTACCACTAATAACTAATTATCTACCAGTTATCATTATGTTGAACAGCAGAAGGTATGACTGTCAATGAATCACAACACATGTGATCTATCCAACAGCACCCCTCCCAGATAAACACACTTATTGTGAAGGTATACATCCTGCTGACTGTTGCTTTGGGTCACGCTTCTGATTTCCCTCAATGCTTTGTGTCTGCTTACGTAGCAGGAAGGCAACAGCAAAAACAGTTAACATGTGTAATCCATACTAAACTTTTGTATGTATTGATTTATTTTATTTTACAATCGGAGCTATTTTAAAAAAAGTTTAAACACTGGAGCTCAAAAGCAATCGGATAACGGCGTTAGAGACGCAGAAATGATTTAAAGATGTTATGCTGGTGAAGACTGACATCTAGTGGTCAACTAGAGCAACTACATGGAAAACATCCTAATCCAGGTAGAAAAAATCAAAAAGAAAAAATCAGTAGGTCCTCTGGATGGTTCTTCTTTAGTGAAATGTTTCGTCTCTCCTTAAAGAGACTTCTTCAGTCTGATGAGTTTCAGGTGAACTGGAAAACTTTAAAAATCCAATGGAAACAAGAAAAACTTTAAAATCCAAGCTCTTATTTTGAAGGGAAGATACTTTCCTGTTCCCCGTGCTTTTGTTTCCCGTCAGCCCATCATGTACCCAGAATGCATCGCTTCATTTTTCCAATAAACAGTTTTAAAATTACTTTATTGATGCTTCTTTAATGAAAAATCTACAACAAACAAAAGAAAAAGACAAAGAAGCAGCCGAACTAGCAATCCTCAACAACTTTTTAATTTTTACACCAGGAGCTAAAGGTCTGTTTCAGGAAATCACATCCCCAGCAATCAGTGGTTATAGGATTAATCTTGGTTAGTTGGTGGTATTGTGCATATATTGTACATGAGTTGTCAGCTAGTAAGTGTGAAAGTGAACTTGTGCTTTAAAATTAGGTTCCACTAACTTTTTATGACATAAGCATTCTTGAGATTGTGGAGCTGAATATCTTCATAAGTGCTTTAGAAATTGCAGAGCTAAATTTTGGATTAGCACTATCCACCACTGTCTGTGCCTATAATAAGTGTTTACTGCCGTGGCTGTTTTACCGATTTGTCGCATTTTATAAATCAGTCATGATCAGTATAAATGTCCCATTTTTGACAAACTGGCTTTGGTGTTTTGGAGACCTCTCGCACTCAGTTTGTGAGGACAGCCTGTTTTTAGCCAAAGGCTTTGGTGCTCTGACATGGAAAATTAAAAGAAAAAAGATGGAGCAACTGGACTTCTGTAGCTAAAGATGTGTGGAGCTTCAAGATTTAAACAGCATCACTCGAGGTTAGTGGATCGATCCGCTCACTCCCACCTCAGTGACGTAAATCAGATGTGACACGAGAGTTCAAACTGAGGTCGCTTTGAAAAACATCAGATATGTATTCGATTAAGTAACGTACTGAAAACTTTGTCGGATTTGAAAAAAAATAGATTTGTCATGTTCAGTCATGAAAAAATCTTACATTTGCCTCCATTTTGCCTGTGGGCTAACGGTAAAAAACCTGACATGCAGTGAATGCAACACAAATTAAAATTGCATGTGCAGATAGTTGTTTTTTGGTAATATTCCCATAGAAAAGCATCAGTAAGAGGATTGTTAAAATACCAGATTGATAAACAATATCAGTTAGGGCAGTTGTGGCTTAGTGGTTAGGGGAGTCGTTCCTCTAATGAGGGTTGGTGGTTCAATTCCATCACTATTTAGTTAAATGTTGAGGTGTCATTGCAAGACACTGAACCCCCACTGCTTCTGTTGTGTGTCCCATCATTATATGAGTGTGATTTAAAGCACTGATTAGTTTCTATACATTCATTTATCTGTGTTAGTTTTGTAGAGACAATGCTAATTGAATGTGAGCATGTGAGTGTGAATGGGTAAATGAGGACACAGGTTGTAGTGTAAAGCACTAAAGTATCCTGGCTGGATGCAAAAGTGCTGTATAAGTATAGTCCATTTACTGTTTACCATAAATTAGGGCTGGGCGGTATGACCTCACATTCATATCAGGGTATAAACTGAACCCCTTCACAGTAACGGTATATATCTCGGTATAAAATTATCATAAAAAGTTGATAATGTAATTTTTTAGAACATTTTTTTCAGAAAGCTGTAATCTTAATTAAACCCAACATTTTTACTTTAATATCTGCCTGCTGAACTTATCAGCTGCTGTGCGCTCATCTTCTTCATCATCATCATCATCAGAGCAGAAGCCCACTTTACATTAGCAAGATGGATTTACGACTGAACGAATGTCCACGTCTTTTTTAAAAATAATCTCTGTGGGTAAGAATACATAAAAAAACATATTTTTCTCCGACAGTTGTGTGTGAAAAACTACAGTTAAAGCTTCGCTCTGTGCGACGTGCAGCAGGAGGAGGGGATGATCCTGTAACACAACGTAACTTTTCTACAGCAGGAGGAGGGAGGGGATGATCCTGTAACACAACGTAACTTTTCTACAGCAGGAGGAGGGAGGGGATGATCATGTAACACAACGTAACTTTTCTACAGCAGGAGGGAGGGGATGATCCTGTAACACAACGTAACTTTTCTACAGCAGGAGGAGGGAGGGGATGA